>NC_061113.1:245411560-245435596 GCF_002878395.1 Capsicum annuum
AGCGTGCATCAGGGAAAATGCAAGGGAGGTGTTGGGTGTTTCTAGGGGCCGGGCCGGACATCATCGGGGGGATTGGTGGTGGAATGAAGAGGTGGGGAAGAAAGTGGAGACCAAGAAAGAGTCGTATGCTAAGTTGGTGGAAAGTAAGGACGAAGAAGAGAAGCGGGTAAACAGGAAAGAGTACAAGCTAGCAAGGAAGGAGGCGAAGTCAGCGGTCACGGCAGCTAAGACGGCTGCTTTTGAGAGCTTGTATGCAGGGTTACAGGGGAAAGGAGGGGAGAAAAAGTTGTTCCGACTCGCTAAGGCTAGGGAGAGGAAGGGTCGTGACCTCGATCAGGTGCGGTGCATTAAGGGGGAGGACGGTAGAGTGTTGGTGGAGGACGGCCACATAAAGAAGAGATGGCAGTCGTACTTTCATAGGCTCTTGAATGACGAGGGGGACAGAGCTATTGTGTTAGGGGAACTGGAGCACTCAGGGGAGTGTCGGGATTTTAGCTATTGTAGACGTTTTAAGGTAGACGATGTTAGACAGGCAGTCCGCAGGATGCGAAGGGGTAGGGCGACGGGGCCGGATGAGATACCGGTGGAGTTTTGGAAGTTCGTTGGAGAGGCTGGTGTAAGGTGGTTGACTGCATTGTTCAATGAAATTTTCAGGACAGCAAAGATGCCCGAGGCGTGGAGGTGGAGTACCATGATCCCCCTCTATAAGAATAAGGGGGACATTCAGTGTTGCAATAACTATAGGGGGATTAAGTTACTGAGTCACTCTATGAAGATCTGGGAGAGAGTGGTCGAGGTGAGGCTGAGACGGATAGTGTCTATCTCGGAAAACCAGTTCGGATTTATGCCCGGCCGCTCGACGACGGAGGCAATTCACCTGGTACGGCGGTTGGTGGAGCAATATAGGGAAAGGAAGAAGGATTTGCACATGGTGTTCATCGACCTAGAAAAGGCGTACGACAAAGTCCCCAGGGAGGTGCTTTGGAGATGCTTGGAGGTGAGTGGAGTACCGCAGGCATATAGCAGAGTAATTAAGGATATGTATGAGGGAGCGAAAACCCAGGTGAGGACGGCGGGAGGAGACTCAGAGCATTTCACTGTCCTGACAGGATTGCATCAGGGATCTACTCTTAGTCCCTTTTTGTTTGCGCTAGTAATGGATGTGTTAACGCGGCGTATCCAAGGGGAGGTGCCGTGGTGTATGCTTTTTGCAGACGATGTAGTCCTGATAGATGAGACGCGAGGGGGTGTGAACGACAAATTAGAGCTGTGGAGGCAAACTCTGGAGTCTAAAGGGTTCAGGGTGAGCAGAACCAAGACAGAGTATGTGGAATGTAAGTTTAATGACGTAAGGCGAGAGAATGAGGTAGTGGTGAGGCTAGAAGCGCAGGAGGTAAAGAAAAGGGATAAGTTCAAGTACCTCGGGTCCGTGATCCAGAGTAACGGTGAGATTGACGAGGATGTCTCGCACCGTATCGGGGCGGGATGGATGAAGTGGAAACTTGCATCGGGGGTGCTGTGTGATAAGAAGGTGCCGCCCAAGCTTAAAGGTAAATTCTATAGGGTGGTAGTCCGTCCGGCCTTGCTGTATGGAGCGGAGTGTTGGCCAGTTAAGAACTCCCACACCCAAAGAATGAAGGTGGCAGAAATGCGGATGTTGCGCTGGATGTGTGGACTGACCCGAAGGGATAGAGCTCGGAATGAGACTATCCGGGAGAAGGTTGGGGTGACTTCAGTGGAGTGTAAGATGCGGGAAGCACGATTGAGATGGTTCGGACACGTGAAGAGGAGGGGCATGGATGCCCCGGTCCGTAGGTGTGAGAGGCTAGCGTTGGATGGTTTTAGACGGGGTAGGGGTAGACCGAAGAAGTACTGGGGTGAGGTGATTAGGCGGGACATGGAACAGTTACAGCTTACCGAGGACATGACCCTAGATAGGAAGGTCTGGAAGACGCGAATTACGGCAGAGGATTAGGGCCTGTTCGGGTCGCTAATGTAGGGAGGTAATTGGTGGGGGTGTATTCCTGGTATGATTCCGTATTCAATGTTCTGTTCCGTGTTCCGTGTTCTATGTTTGTTACGAATCTGTGTGCTTTCCTCTGCTTTATATTCCTGCATTCCTGCTTTACTCTGTTTTATATTCCTTATGGCTGCAGTATCTATGTTATGTCATCTGCTTCTGTGCTGTACTATGTGTTTGTTTGATATCTCGTAACTTGAGCCGGGGGTCTTTCGGAAACAGCCTTTCTACTTCATCAGAGGTAGAGGTATGGACTGCGTACATCTTACCCCCCCCAGACCCCACAAAGTGGGAATACACTGGGTTTGTTGTTGTACTGATGTGTTTTGTGTCTAATAATTAAAAATTATTGTTTGAATCTCTGTTATATTATTGAAAATATTGATTAAATTAAGTCCACAGGAGGGCAGCCTCAACTTTGAGGAATTTTGGAAAAGCTGGAATCTACAATTTGAGGATCCAAATTATTGGAGGAAGGTTCAAGGAACTTTCGACTAATATTCAGTCAACAATGTTGTTTGACACCATATCGTGAAATTAAAGAAAGTATCAAAATATGTCATGTATTTAAAATATTATGATAATATACTTAATATATATTATTTTTAATAAAAGTTCAGAAACGAAATTAAGATTTTAAAAAAGTACATAATTCTCTTTTTAAAGAAGTTATGCATTTTTTTTTACATAACTCACTTAAAAAGAGAGTTATATAATAGAAGGTATATACCTCTCTTTTCAAGTGAGTTATGGTTTTTTTTTTTACATAACTCACTATAAAAGAGAACAAAATGCATGGTAAAGGTCTTATAAAATAGAACTATCGTCATCTAATTTTTTTCATGTATTGTAGATTTATAAAAGTGAGTTGCCCTTTGGTTATAGTGAAAATAATATGTAACTCAGTACGTAATTTAATAAGAATAAAATTCTGAAATAATCATAAATTTCAAATTATTTCAGAATTTTGACTTCAATTTTAATCATTTACAGATTTGTTAATGCAAATCACATTTAAATAAAATGTCAGATATACAGTAATATATAAAAATAGAAACTTGTATATCATAAAATAGTGTTATTTGGATGGAAGTATTAACTTGAACTTGTAATTTTTTTATTGCAAAAATTCAATAGTCTTTTTTCCATGGGTGACGATAAAAAAGTTATAACCTCAACTAGGTATATACAAACTAAATACACGACGGAATATGATACGTGATTAATCAAATGACTCTATGAATTTGTATCGATACTTTCACATTTTTATCTCCCTCCCCCCACCCCCGAGAATCTTTAAAATTTTTAATGCTTGACTTTCAATTCGTCTCTGACTATCAAATGAAATGTGAATAACACATTTTCCTCATGATTTGTCGAGTTTCACCCATATATTATTCGGATTCATTTCTAGAAAAAAGAAGAAGAAGAAAAGAAACAGACCATAATGAAAAAGAAGGGCAGGTTATTATATGTGGGATTAATAATGTGTTTATATTAATTATGAGAAATAATTGAACTATCGTCATCTTGTTTTTTTATGTGTCGTCTAGTTTTTTTCATGTGTTGTAGGCTTATAAAAGAGAGTTATACATTTTGTTCTCTTTTTAAGTGAGAAATGTAAAAAAAAATGCATAACTCACTTAAAAAGAGATTTATGTACTTTTCTAAAATTTTAACTTTGTTTTTGAACTTCCATTAAAAATAATACATATAACTCTCTTTTTAAGCATATTATGGTAACATTTTAAATACATAGCATATTTTGATACTTTTTTTAGTTTCATGACATATTTTAATTCCGGACTCCCATACAATAGTTACTTTTTCCTTTTTAAATACTCTTTCCCTCCCAAATTATCCGTTCCAAATTTTTTAATTTGATTTTTTATTTTACTTGTCTTTTTTCATTAATCAAGAAAAGACAAAAAAAATTCTCATGTTTTACCCTTTGCATTAATTATTTTTTCTTCAAGTTAAAATGTAAACAACATTTAATAGGGTATTATGGTAAACTAGACATGTTATTAATTATTTTTCTTAATCAATGTGTCTTCTCAATTTGGAACGGGTAATTTGGAATGGATGGAGTAAGTGATGTTTTTAGTTTGAGCATATTTTCTTAGAAATATTTATTTTTTAAAAATAAAGAATTATTTTATTAATTTACCCTTAATAAATGTCTTGAAAAAAGTGTAGTTCTTTAATAATTTATTAATTATGTAAATTCTTTAATTAAGAAGAGTAAAATTGGAAGAATATTAACAATATCTTCTTGATTATCTAATACATTATTTATTTAGAAATAAAATTAAAAAAAAGTTAAATATACACTTATTTAGAAACAAAGAAAGTAATTATTATTATTATAGTCGGCTCCTGATTTTAAATACCAATCATTTAAGAATGGAGGGGGAAATAGTCTAATTCCCTTCCTTCCTGTTTATTTATCATTTAGGGGTCGTTTGGTAGAGTGCATAAGAACAATGTAAAATATAGTGTATTAATAATGTTTGTATCAGTTATACATGTATTATTTCTTATACATTATTTGGTTTGATGTATAAGATATAATTTATCTTACATAATTTTTATAAAAGAAGTGTTTGTTTACAAAAATACCCTTCTTTTGACTTTGTACACTTTTTTACAACAAAATTCTTTTGCCATCTCAAACATAATTAGCATTGTTAGTATATAGAGTTTTAAGATTAATTGAAAAACATTCAACTTTGTGTATGAAATGTTACGCCAATAGATTAACATAATTGAAACAAAAATAAAATACAAGATGTAAAATTAAGAAAGTTTCAAGATTTTTTTTTAATCTTTTTAAAGACCCTCGAAGCAAAGCAAAAATATGTTGCGGTTATTTAAATCAACTATTCATTGTTATAAATTAAAATGGTGGGAAAAAATTGTGAAATATTCTGAGAATATTTACCGTTGAAAATTAAAATGGCGGGAAAAGAAATAGTGAAATATTTTGAAAGGAAAATTGAGGGGTATTAAGGTCATTTAATAAGTTAATGCATGCATTAAAAGTCTTTGTATTACTAATACATTGGAAATAGAGTGTATTACTAATATTTGAATTAGTTATACAAAGGCAAAAAGACGTACCAAATAAAGTACTAGTAATACACATTAACTAATGTATGCATTATATTTTTCAATGCACTCTACCAAACGACCCCTTAGCGTTTTGCATAAGGTATTAATACTAATTATTTGACAACATATTTTCCTTATTTTATTATTTAAAATTTTAATTTTATTTATTTATTTCTGAAATATTTATTTGAAACAGAATAAGAGTAAATAAAAGTTATTCTAATTTTGTTCCAAAATAGTATTTCCTTCGTTTTTATTAACTTGTCACCTTTTTAGTTACAAACTTTTTAAGAAAAGTAATAACTAAAAGAAAATCAACCTAAATTATCCTTATTTATTACTTATTTTTACTTAATATTTCTCTTTTTTATACTATTCTAACATTTTTTTTTCATATTTATCGTTAAAAAGTTAAAATTAAAACAAAAATTAATTATATCTTAATCTTGTGAAATAACAAGTATTAATGATTATCTATTTTTAATAGAAACGACCACTAAATAAAAACAAAGGAAGTAATTATGTAAGAAGTCACTTGGTTGGGAACAAGTTATCCCGAGATAATTAATTTTGAAATTAATTATTTTAAAATTAGTTATCCCATCATATATATAAAATAACTTATTCCATTACTAAGACATAAATAATGAAATAAGTAATCATGTCTAACTTATTCATCAATAAAATATAAAATAAAATAATTTCATAATTTATCAAAAAATATTATAACTGATAACTCATACCAAATCACCCTACCTTCTTAGTGGAATAAAGAGATATTACGAAGCAAGCATATTCATTAACACAATCCCACATGACCCCTATCTTCTTGGGAAAACATTCTCCACCGCTAAATTTTTGATCAATCAAATTCCTCAATGGAATTAAGTTGGAACTTTTGACTAAATTGGATTCTTTCTCGATTATTTTATTTGTCATATTTTTTAAAATTCTAAATAGAGGTTGATTAATTAAATAATTTTTATTTATTATTTATTTATATTTGCTTACTTATTTTTTTCTTTTATTCCACACTAATATTTCTCTGTATTTAATATGAAAATGAATAGTTAATTATAACGAGTAAATTAGTCCAGAGGCAGTATACCTTGTCGTATGATTTTTCTAAAAGGTGCAAGCGTATTGCGTTTTTACCGACTTAGTTGACCTTACTAGTGGCTACTTTGTTAATTAAATAAATCCAAAAATTAAATTGTAATTCCCGATATAGACAAGTGATATTCCTCTAAATTTTGGAAGGGGTTGGAATCTTTCACTATCATGAAGATTAAGAGAATATTCAATTTCGACCCCGTCCATATTATCAATTTTTTATGCTTCGGGTCATTTAGTATGCGAATTAAATTACGTTGAGATTATAGTTATAGAATTATAATTTCACCCTTTGTTTAATTTATTTTTATTTGTTTGTTTTTTTAATTTAAGATGTTTAATAATATTTATTTAGTTTATAAATTAATGGGTAATTTATTTATTTTTATCCATTTCATCCTTAACACTAAATATTATTCATTATCTAATGTATTTTTTAAAGCATTAAATTTATTATATTCAAATGTAATATGATAAAATTATTATCATTTACTTTTTCTTAATTCTTGTACCAATAAAAAATTGAACAAGTAAAGATGAACGAAAAAGTTATGTCTATCAAATACAATATAAATATTATCACATGATTTGATCTTGAAATATCTTATTTTATCCCTAGTACCAAACTACCTCTTAGTATTTTTTTTACTCTTGTAGAGGAGTATCGAATAACTAGAATTTGAGATTAATACGACAGAGAGGGCGTCCAAATTAATTTAAAAAATTGGATTTGGAATGATTATCATGAACAAGTTGCACTCACGTCTCCAAATTAAATTCTTCATTAGTTAATTATTGAGTTCTAAAACCTAATTTGAGTTTTCCCCACACGTTCCAAAAAGTGCCCAAGAGGTTTTCAATACTCATCACAAATGACTTCTTTTTCAGAAGTCCCCCACCCCCCACCCAACCGAGGGTTCAACACAGTGACACGGAACCAAATTTTTATCAAGGGGTTCATAAGTAACATATAAATTAACTAAAGGAGATCAACATCTACTACATATACATAAAAATAATTTTAATCATATATATATATTATAATTTTCCGTCGAGCTCCGTCCTTGGTTCAACATTTACTATATAGATAAAAAATAATTTTAATCATATATAAATAGTATAATGGTAAGCAAGCAATAAAGCTAGGAGTAATAAAATTCAAAGTGAACGATGATAATTCTAAAAGTAAATATATTAGAGGCAAGTATATATCGAGAGAAAGTGAATATTATTCAATTTTGAATCGGTGTATAAATGAACTAGATTAACTTTTTTATCTAGAAAAATATAAACAATTTGTAAAGCTGCTTGTAAGGTACTTGTAAGCTGCTTGTAGGAACCTGCTTGCAAAACTACTTATAAGTTGCTTGTAGGATTTGATTTCAAAGTTACTCGATAGTAATATATTTATATTACAGTGTATTTATTAACATCTTCTAATTTATTGTATAAATCCAGGATCTTCGACGACTTTTATCAGGTGTCCTTTCGACTCGTAAAGTCGAAAAAGATTATAATAATTTTATAAAATAAAAAAAATTGTCGAACTTTTAACTAGTGTATAAATGAACTAGATTAACTCTTTTATATATATAAAAAAAATATAAAAAATTTGTAAAGCTACTTATAAGTTACTTGAAAGCTGCTTGTAGGAACCTGATTGTGAAACTACTTGTAACCTGCTTGTAGGATTTGCTTTCAAAGTTGCTTACTTGATTGAAAAATAAAATATTTATATTACAGTGTATTTATTAACACATTCTAATTTATCGTACAAATTCAAAATCTACGATGACTTTTATCATGTGTCCTTTCAACTTGAAAAGTCGAAAAAAATTATGATAATTTTGTAAAATAAAAAAAAGTCAAACTTTGAACTAGTGTAGAAATAAACTGAATTAACTCTTTTATATAGAAGAATATAAATAATTTGTAAAGCTACTTATAGTTACTTGTAAGCTGCTTGTAGGAACCTGTTTGCAAAGCTACTTGTAAACTGCTTGCAGGACTTGCCTTCAAAATTACTTGCTTGATTGAAAAATAAATATTTATATTACAGTGTATTTATTAACACCTTCAAATTTATTTTACAAATTTAAAATTTTCGACGACTTTTATCAAGTGTCCTTTCGGTTCGTTAAGTCGAAGAAGATTATAATAATTTTGTAACATAAAAAAATACTCGAACTTTGAACTAGTGTATAGATGAACTAGATTAACTCTTCTATATAGAAGAATATAAACAATTTGTAAAGCTACTTATAAGTTAGTAAGCTGATTGTAGGAATCTGTTTGCAAAGTTACTTGTAAGCTGATTGTAGGATTTGCTTTCAAAGTTGTTTGATTGATTGAAAAATAAAATATTTCTATTACAATGTATTTATTAACATCTTCTAATTTATTGTACAAACTCGGGATCTTCGATAATTTTTATTAGTTGTCCTTTCGATTCGTTAAGTCAAAAAAGATTATAACAATTTTGTAAAAATAAAAAATAGTCTAACTTTTAACTAGCGTATAAATGAACTAGATTAACTCTTTTATATAGAAGAATATAAACAATTTGTAAGCTACTTATAAGTTGCTTGTGAGCTGCTTGTAGAATCCTGTTTACAAAACTACTTGTAAGCTGCCTGTAGGATTTGCTTTCAAAGTTGCTTACTTGATTGAAAAAAAAAATATTTATATTACAATGTATTTATTAACACCTTCTAATTTATTATACAAATCCAAAATCTTCGACGACTTTTATCAGGTGACCTTTCGGCTCGTTAAGTAAAAAAAATTATAATGATTTTGTATAATAAAAACATAGTCGAACTTTGAACTAGTGTATAAATGAACTAGACTAACTCTTCTATATAGAAACCACAAGGGTTGGTGTGGTGGTTCAGCACCTCACCCCTTAAGTAAGAGATTGGGGGTTCGATCCCCACATCTGGTGAATGGAAAAAACTCTGTGGTCAGTTCCCTACCGCTTAGTGAAACGAAGGATTAGTCTCTCGGCCGCCGGCTATGGGAATACCTTGGGAAATCAAAAAAATATATTTATATCACCAAATTTATTGTACAAATTCAAGATCTTCGACGACGACTTTTATCAGGTGCCCTTTCGGCTCGTAAAATTGAAAAAGATTATAATAAGTTAGTAAAATAAAAAAAAATAGTCGAACTATCAGAAAATAACGCACTTCACATCATTATAATGCAACATATGAAACGATTTGGATGATAACTGATAAACAAACTTTGATTATTACATTACAGCGGTATAAATTAATTAAACAATAACGTAATCAAACGATGTAAACACTGATAAACAAACCTCCATCATCCAATAAAAAGTACAGTATTAATTAAATACAAGAACGTAATTAATTAACAATGTCGCCCATGACACATCATGAATCATCAAACTCAATATTAAACTTAAATACTTTAAAAATAGAGACAACTTGCAGCACTGTTTAATACAAAATCAATATTAACACCTTAATACAAAATCAATATTAACCCTCAATACAGAGTTAGAGAATAAATATTTTAGAAATAGAAACGACAGCTTACAACACTGCTTAATACAAAATCAATATTAAACTCAAATACAGAGTCAAAGAACTTTAGACAAGAGAACAGAGTCTATCTAAATACTTTAGAAAAGAGAATAGAGTCTACGTAAATACTTTAGAAATTGAGACAGCTTGACCACTTTAGACAAGAGAACAGAGTCTATCTAAATACTTTAGAAAAGAGAACAGAGTCTACGTAAATACTTTCGAAATAGAGACAGCTTGCAGCACTGCTTAATACAAAATCAATATTAACACCCAAATACAAAGTCAGCGTACATAAATACTTTAAAAATAAAAAAATTTTTGATAGACTCTGACTGAAAGAGAGATTTATAAAAGGTAATTAAACGAAATATTAAAATATTATAGATATGGAATTCAAACTAATGACTTACAACTGCTTTTAAATCACTAACTTAAACTGCTTTTAAATCACTAACTTATTATAACAATTTTGTTCGCTTATATATTCAAAATATTCAACAGTTTATATATGATTTTTTTTTAGTTTATTTACACCGTATAATTTTATGCGAATTGAACTCCCTTCTCTTCTACTAACTTTAGCAGCGGTAACATTCATTAATTTAGCCTTTCAAACTAACGGAACGGTCTTGACAAGATCGTCTCATTAAAATTAATGACCTAAAGCCAAATTTTAATATGTGGCCTTAAATATATATATAAACAAAAATATTATTAATATATCTAAAATTATTTTTGGGTTCTTAGGTACTACTTTTTTTTTTTTGATATATTCTTAGAAGACATTAAGCAATTACTTTCTCAAAGAAAGGACTAATACAACAATAACAACAACATACCCCGTGTATTCTCACGTAGTGGGGTCTGAGGAGGGTAGAGTGTATGTAGACCATACCACTACCTCCGAAGAAGTAGAGAGGCTGTTTTCGATAGACCCCCGGCTTAGAACCGATAACAGTATAGCAAATCACAAAACATAAATGCGTATAGATTAGTACAATATGCAAAATAAACTAACATCGGTATCCATAAGGTAATACAACAACCACCAGATACTACTAAAAAGCTATCTAACCGAAAACATAGACATCACTCAACCCACGAACATGAAATTTCAAACACAAATAAAGAAACGCTCCCACCCCCTAACCCTCTACCGTAATCCGCCTCCTCCACACCCATGTCCTCTGTCAGCTGTAACTGCTTCATATCATGCCTAATCATCTCCCTCCAATATTTCTTCAGCCTACCTTTTCTCCTCCTAAAATCATTCATAGTCATTGACTCACATCTCCGCACTAGAGCATCAGAGCCCCTCCTCATCACGTGCCCGAACCAACGTAACCGCACTTCTCGCAACTTGTCCTCCACCGAAGCCACCCCCTTCTTCTAAATAATCTCATTCCTCACCCTATCTTTCCTGGTATGGCCACACATCCATCGCAACATCCTCATGTCCGCCACTTTCAACTTCTGGATGTGGGAGTTCTTAACTGGCCAACACTCCGCTCCATACAACATAGCCAGTCGGACTGATACTCTGTATAACTTACCTTTAAGCTTCGGGGGCACCTTTTTATCACATAAAACTCCCGAAGCGAACCTCCATTTCAACCACCCTGCCCCAATACGATGCGTGACATCCTCGTCAATCTCGTCATTGCCCTGAATCATAGACCCCAGATACTTGAAACTCTTCCACCTCTGAATGGAATGAGATTCCAATTTCACAACCACGTCAGCCTCCTGCGACATATCACTTAACTTACACTCCAAGTACTTCTTCTTGGTCCTGCTCAATCGAAATCCTTTAGACTCAAGGGTCTGTTTCCAAAGAAAGGACTAATTTTAATTAATAAGATGTTAGTAATTTGTTTGCAACACATTTCCTTGAATATTATTGTAAAAATGTTATTTATTAATACGAAGATTTGGGTTGTTTAAATCAAAATTCTAAAATATTTTTTAAACTAGATTTCTTTCCTTTTTATTTAAATTTTCTACTCTTTGTTTTTTACAACCTTTAATATTATTTTAAATGAAATTAAAATCATAAAATTTATATTAAAACTAGCCTCATCCTTGAGCCACCCATAATACTCGAATAAGAATGAAAATTATCGCTGCTAAGGGAGTACAAAATTAAATTCATTAGTTATGAGTCGATAACCAAGCCATATATTTTGTTTTAACAAGAAGCTTTCATCTTTTTGCTTCCCAAACTTTCAAACTTAAAATAAAAAACGGAAGACGCTTACTATATATATATTTTTTAATAGGTGAGTCAACTTCAGATAAAAACTTTCAAGGAATATATCTAATTAATTATCATTAGAATACTTTTTCTTATTATTTTTTTTTAATAATCAGATACATCACCAAGAGTAAAAAGGCATACATTGTCCTAGCGAAGGTGAAGAATTAGATAGGAGAGTGTGGTGAAGTTACAACAAAAATGTCAGAAATGGTTGCCTTGATTGTGTTTCTTTTTTCTTTTCTTTTTTTCACTTCCAATGCATGAGGAAGAGAGAGACTGAGTGGAGGTGGAAATTAAAAAAACAAAACAAAAGTATACCACTAATTTATGTTTTATCAGAAAGTCATATGATAATATGGGACAAGAAGTTAAACTTTTCTTAAATTGAAAATTGACTAAATAAAAATGAATTACCGTTCAATATACAACTAACCACCCAATGACCAATTCTAGGCCAATTAAATTTTCTAAAAGTAATGTGTTTTCAAAACTTTTCTTTCAAAAAATAAAATAAAAAGAGACTTTCCTAGTAAGAAGTGGAAGATATTTTTAATTTTTCTCTATCGAAATTGTTGTTCTACGATTGCAAAAGTTATTTTTAAATTGATAAAAGAGACTTTTCTCATAAGAAGTGGAAGATATTTTTAATTTTCCTCTATCAAAATTGTTGTTCTACGATTGCAAAAGTTATTTTTAAATTGATTAGTTAAATACGGAGTTAAAAAGTACATAAATATTTTAGAGCTTGCAGCACTATTAACACCTAAATATAAAGTCAGAGAGTATATAAATATTTTAGAAATAGAGAGTACATCAATACTTTAGAAATAGAGACTGCTTGCAACACTATTTAATATAAATCAATATTAGCATCCAAAATACTTTAGAAATAGAGACAGCTTGCAGCACTATTTAATACAAATTAATATTAACACTCAAATACAGAGTCAAAGAGCAGAGTGCACACCCAAATATAGAGTCAGAGACAACTTGCAACACTATTTAATACAAATCAATATTAACACCCAAATATAAATATAGAGTCAAAGATAGCTTGCAACACTATTCAATACAAATCAATATTAACACCGAAATATACTCAAATATAAAAATAGAGTCAGAGACAGCTTGCAACATTATTTAATACAAATCAATATTAATACCCAAATACAGAGTCGGAAAGCAGAGTGTACACCCAAATACAGAGTCAGAGAATACATAAATACTTCAAAAATAGAGTCAGCTTGCAACACTATTTAATACAAATCAATATTAACACCCAAATATAAAGTCAGAGAGCAGAGTATACATAAATACTTTATAAATAGAAAAAATATTTTTAATAGATTCTCTACAACTTGCAACACTATTTAATACAAATTAATGTTAACACCCAAATACAGAATGAGAGAATAAAGTGTTCATAAATACTTTAGAAATAGAAAAATTATTTTTGATAGACTCGACTGAAAGAGAAATTTATATAAGGCAATTAAAGGAAATATTAAAGTGTTGTAGATATGAAATTCAAATAATGACTTACAATTACTTTTAACCACTAAGTTATTATAACAACTTTCCTTGCTTATATATTCAAAATATTCAACAATTTATATATAACTTTTTTTAAACCTATTTACACCTTATAATTTTATGCAAATTGAATCTCTTCTCTTCTACTAACTCCGGGGCAGCACTTGCCTCGTAGTCAAACTGATTCTTAACACTTGTCTCATAGTCAAACTGATCCATGAAAGCATTGTTAATAAATTCTAGTCAAATATTTGAATTTATCTTTTGACTAACTGTTTAAACTGTTTACGTGCTAATATGTTTTAATTCTACGAAATTTAGCTATTGCATTTCATGGCATAATCCCATATTATTATTAAATTATTTTGGAGTTTCGTGAATGTCCCAACCCCTGTTGTTCAACTCCAAATCAAGTGTTGAGAATACTACAGTTTATCGTTAGTCTTTCAAACTAAAGAAATATGCTCGATAAGACCGTCTCAATAAAATTAATGGTCTAAAGTCAAATTTTAATACATAACTTTAAATATATATACAAACAAAAATATTATTAATAATCTAAAATTATTGTTTCGTTTAAGTACTATTTTTTCTGGATTGTATTCTTAAAAGACATTAACCAATTACTTTCAAATAGTAATATTATTATTTATAAAAAAAAAAATAATTTTAATTAATATGATGTTAGTCATTTATTTGCAATGCATTCCTTTGAATATTGTTGTAAAAATGTTATTTATTAATATGAAGATTTGAGTTGTGTATATCAAAGTTCTAAAATATTTTTAAAAGTAGATTTCTTTTTTTTTATTTAAATTTTGTACCTTTTATTTTTACCATCTTTAATATCATTTTAAGTGAAATTAAAATCATAAAATTTATATTAAATTTTTCAAAGCCTCAAATTTTAAAAGCCCCAAGCAAACTTGTACTGCCTCACCCTTGAGCCACCTGATGCTTGAATAAGAATGTAAAAAGGTCACTACTAAGGGGGTACAGAATTAAATTCATTAGTTATGGGTCGATAACCAAGCCATATATTTTGTTTTAACAAGAAGCTTTCATCTTTTTGCTTCCTCACCATCTCAGTAACCCCTTTTATCACCACATATATTTTTTTTTCATAGGTGAGTCAACTTCAGACAAAAAACTTTGAAGGGATATATCTAATTAATTATCATTAGAATACTTTTTTCCTTATTGTTTTTCTAATAATCAGATACATCACCAAGAGTAAAAGGCATATCTTGTCCTTGTGAAGCTGAAGAATTAAGTAGGAGGTTGGGTGAAGGGAGGAGAAAAGGGCATCATAAGCAGTGATTCCAAAGCAAGAAAAAACAATTGTTGTTACAACAAAGATGTCAGAAATGGTTGCCATGAGAGTGTTTTTTTTTTGGTTGTACTTCCAAAGTATGAGGAAGAGAGAGATTGAGTGGGGGTGGAAAATAAAAAAGGGAAAAAGGTTCAAATATGTTACTGAATTATCAGAAATGACTCATTTATGTCATTCGTTAAAAGTTGGGCTCGTTCATGTCATTGTCATTATAAAATTGGTCTATCCATGCCATTACTTTTTAACGGTAATTTTCTAAAAAATTACTTTGCCACGTGGCCTCTTAGAGGTCCACGTCATTTTTTTTAGTTTTGATCCGTTAAGAAGAATTCATCCACACCCAAAATATCACCTTAATCCACTTTAATATTATTCTTAATTTTGATCCTAGATTTAAACATATATATAATTATTTAGTCTTTGAACATAAAATTTACACACTTGAATACTACGTTTAAAATAATATAGATTAGAATAATTAATAATTTAAAATGACAAATGAATAAATTGTGATTAAAAATTAATTTGATTTGACTCTCAAAATCAGAACATCATCACATAATTTAGGACGAAGAGAATACCACATAAATGAAGGATCACAACTTTTAATTAGGAAGAATACCAAAAAATTCCTTCTAAATTTGGATTATAAGTTTTATAATTGAATTATTGGCAGTCTTAATTATTTCGTAAATTAGGCTATTTGGTAGCCTTTATACTCTTTAACGTGGACGAGATGTAGAGCATAACTTTTTTCTACGTGGGTGGATTCTTTAATATACACATTAAAGATTCATTAATATACTCATAAATAGTATCTGCGTGAGTAGGTACCAAACAACACTAAAAATATGTGGACTGAAAACACCCAACGTACCTGGATGGTGGTCTTTTATTTATTTTATATTTTTTTAAACTCTAACACGCCTAAAAATAAATTATGCTCTACGTCTCGTCCACGTTAAAGAGTATAAAGACTGTCAAATAGCCAAGTGTACGAAATAATTAAGACTACTAATAATTCAATTATACAACTTATAATCCAAATTTAGAAGAATTTTTTAGGTATTCTTCCTAATTAAAAGTTGTAGTCCTTCATGTATGTGGTATTCTCTTAGTCCTAAATTATGTGATGATGTTCGAATTTCGAAAGTCAAAACAAATTATTTTTAATCACAATTTATTTATTTGTCATTTTAAATTATTAATTATTCTAACTTATTTTATTTTAAACGTAGTATTCAAGTGTGTAAATTTCATGTTCGAAGACTAAATGATTATATATATGTTTCAATCTAGGGTCAAAATTAAGAGTAATATTAACGTGGGTTAAGGTGATAGGTTGGGTGTGCTTGAATTCTTCTTAATAGGTCAAAACTTTAAAAAATAAAAATAAAAATAAGAGGCCACGTAGCAAAACAGTTTTTTTGAAAATCACTGTTAAAAAGTAATGCATGGCTGGACCGTTTTTATAACGACGATGGTATGAATGAGCCAACTTTTAACAAATGACATAAATGAGCCATTTCTGATAGTTTAGTGGCATATTTCAGTCTTTTCCCTAAAAAAAAAATAAAGAAATAGTGTACCACCAATTTATATTTTATCAGAAAGTGATGATAATATGAGACAAGAAGTTAAACTTTTCTTAAAATGGAAATTGACTAAACAAAAATGAATTACCGTTCAATATACACCATCCAATGGCCAATTAAATTTTCTAAAAGAAAAGTGTTTTCAAAAAAAAAAAAAAAAGAGGAAGAGTTTTTCCTAATAAAGAAGTGGAAGATATTTATAATTTTCCTCTATCAAAATTGTTGTTCTGCAATTGGAAAAATTATTTTAAAATGGATTAGTTAAATATAAATTGATATTTTTCAAATATATTTTGGCAAAAAACACTTTTGATGAAATATATTTTTAAAATAAATAAATTTGGAAATTTTGATCGAAGAAGCTATATATTTTTGAAATTTTGGTCGAATATATATATTATCAAACTCTATATTATTTGAAAAAAGTACGGATATACCCTTGAACTTTAATAAATGGTATAAATATATACTTTGTTATACTTTAGGTACAAATATACCTATGTCATTTATGAAAACGTACAAATATACTTTTATCACTAACGGCGGAACACATATCTATTTCCTATTCGTTTGTCTTTTTTAATTATTTTAAACTCATATAATTAAAAGGGACCCTAATTAAATCCCATACCCGACCTGACCCGATCTATAATTGCACAGAAGTGTACAATGTTTTTCTCTAATGGGTAACATCTCCATGTTACCATGCATCCGAAAATGTTTTTTGTGTGTGTATTTTGCAATAGCTGAATCCTCGTACGATATCTTAACAGTGTGTGTGTGTTTGCATTAGTATCCTAATAAGTGTTATGCTGTGGTGAAAGGTTTCATAATTAATGGAGATATATGATGCTAAAATTGCTTAATGTGGATCTGTTCAACTGGAAGCTTAATCTGTCACTTAGTTGATTTGGTCATTTAGTCAAGGATTGAAATCAAATTTTTGATATGTATTAGTTCTCGAAGTGGTGAGTTTTCATACTCAAAAAACTTCATTTCATGTTATGGACTTTGCACAATTTTGTTATTTCATATACTATTGGACGGGCCTATGAAGTATTCCATACAATGGTGCTGTGTGGTTGGGATTTTTTTTCCCTAAAATTGAAACATACCATATGGAAGAATCTTTGAATACAAAAGATGTGTTGTGTCAGGTGATGTAAGCATACGAGCCCTTTTGATTTATGTTCGAATTGAAACATACCACAAGGAAAGATGTGTTGTGTCAGGTCGGATATTATAATTTGGGTCGGGTATGGGATTTAATTAGGGTTCCTTTTAATTATATTGAGTTAAAATAATTAAAAAAAGACAAACGAATAGGAAATATATACGTGTTTTGTCGTTAGTGATAAGAGTATATTTGTATCTTTTCATTAACGGCAAGAATATATTTATACATAAAGTATAAGAAAGGATATATATGTACATTATTTGGTGGTGTCCGTTTGTTACGTATCTAATACAATAGCACTATGGGTGAAGAGGGGATGGAGTTCTTGGTCTTAATATGATGAATTACTGATGTATTTTGTGTCTCATAATTAAAAATTATTGTTTGAATCTCTGTTATATTATTGTAAATATTGATTAAATTAAGGCCACAGGTGGGCAGCCTCAACTTTGAGGAATTTTGGAAAAGCTGGAATCTACAATTTGAGTATCAAAATTATTGGAGGAAGGTTCAAGGAACTTTCGACTAATATTCAGTCAACAATGTTTTTTGATACCATATAATAGTTACTTTTCCGTTTCCGTTTTTTAATAAGTTATGTTTTTAATTTGAGCATATTTTCAAAAAAGAAATTATCTTTTAAAAATAAATAATTATTTTACTAATTTACGCGTAATAAATGTCTTGAAAAAAGTTTAGTTCTTTAATAATTTATTAATTATGTAAACTCTTTAATTAAGAAGAATAAAATTGGAAGAATATTAATAATATCTTCTTGATTATCTAAATGCATTATTTATTTAGAAGTAAAATGAAAAGAGTTAAAATATACATTTATTTAGAAACGAAGAAAGTAAATATTATTATTATCGTCGGCTCCTAAATTTAAATACCACTCATTTAAGAATGGAGGTAATAAATAGTCTATTCCCTTCCTTCCTGTTTATTTATCATTTAGCGTTTTGCATTGCTCTTTAAAAAGGGTATTAATACTAATTATTCAACAAAATATTTTTCTTATTTTATTCTTTAAACTCTTAATCTTTTTATTTCATCATCAAATATTTATTTGAAACAAAATAAGGGTAAATAAAATTTATTCTAATTTTTTTCCAAAATAGTATTTCTTTCATTCGTATTTACTTGTCGCTTATTTAAGTTGCACTTCTTAAGAAAAATATTAACTAAAATTTAATTTGACTAAATTATTCTTATTTATTACTCATTTTTATTTAATACTTTTCATTTTTATAGTATATCAATATCTCTCCATATTTATTGTTAAAGATAAAAAATAGAAATAAAAACAATTTATATCTTAATTTTATAAAATAACAAATATTAATAAATAACTATTTTAATAAATAAGAACACTAATTTAAAACGGAGCAAGTAATTCAATTAGAGATCCTTATTAGTGGAATAAAGAGATTTTTTTAAAAAAATTCACTCGATTTTCGGTATACGCATTGAAACCCCGATTAATTTGGATCGTGCAATGCGGGTTCACTCTAAAAATGACGCTCCCAACAATATTTTCTCCATACTCAAGAATCAAATTCGAGACCTCTAGATGTAGTAGTGCCACCACCACCCACAACCCATATTGATTTGAATAAAGAGGTACTATGAAGCAAACATAATTCATTAACACCATCCAACATGACCCCCAACTTCTCTTGGGAAAACATTCTCCATCGCTGAATTTTTCATCAATCGAATTCCTCAATGGAATAAATTGGGACTTTTGATTAGGATTCTTTCTCAGTAATTTTATGAGAAAAGACATCATTTTTCTTTCGAACTTATCCGATCAACTTACTTTAATATTTAAATTAAACTTTCGTTTATTTATCCTCTTAACATCTTTAAAGTATATTAATTTCACTCCTCAAAACTGAATACCACTCTCGCCACAAAGAGTGATTCACAAGCACCGACACATCAACGTCACATTATTGCCATATCGAAACCACGCAAGAAAAATATTTTTTAAATATATATATATATATATTAAAAAAAAAAACTCATAACCCCATTTTCTTTTTCTTTAAACCATCACCCTCCCTACCCAGCTCTTCTCCTCCATCAAACTCAACCTACCTCCAATTTTTTTCTGTTTTTCTCCATTACCAGCCTCCCACCCCACCTTCAATTTCTATTTTCCTCCACCCCCACCCCTTATTTTCCTTTTTCTTCAAACCACCTGTCCCCACCCCTCTCTTTCTTTCTCCTCTTTCGGCCAAACCTCATCCCCACCTCCAATTTTTTTTTTCATTTGTCTTAATTAACATCATTAGAGAACAATCACAAAAACATCAAATTAATTTTTTTCCTCCATTAAACACCAATTCAATCTTCAATCCAACTCTCTCAACGTTTCCAACCACCAAAATATTAATTTTTTTTATTACAAGTGACATAAATAAAGAATAGAAAAGGAACAATGGATTTTAAAAATAAAAGTTACAAAATTTTCTTTCAATTTTATTGTTCTTCGAACTGAATTAATGAAGCAATTTAGTGTTTTCAATTTCTTCGTTGGAGAATATATTAATGGAGGAAAATGAAAAAAAATTGGAGGAGAGTGTTGTTGGAAAATGCGTATGAGGTTGTTAATGGAGGAATTAATGGTTGTAGAAAATAGATGTTGTTGTTTGTTGATGTATTGAAGAAAAGGGTTGCGGGGTGTGGGGTATATGTGTGCGGTGCCGGGTGGGGATGAGAGGTGAAGGGGGATGGAGGTATTGAAAAAGAAAGGGATATTTTTTTAATATATATAAAAAAAGTGAGACCATCTCAGTTTTTAAATAAAAAAATACACCTTTTTTTAAATAAAATAAAATAAAATTATACGTCAGTTTGAGGGGTGAAATTAATATATTTTAAAGATGTTAAGGGGTAAATAAATGAACGTTTAGGTTAAGTGCTAAAGTAAATTGAACGGATAAATTCAAGGGAGAAATGATGTCTTTTCTCTAATTTTACTTAGTCATATTTTTTGATAAACTTAAAAAAAAATAAAAAAATTAACTAAATTATTTTTATTTATTGCTTATCTATATTTATTTACTTATTTTTTCTCTTACACCACATTAATATTTCTCTATATTTATAATTAATTTTAAACGTGTTTCATTAAGCATGACAAGTAAATTAGTCCGAAGGCTGTATTATTTGTAGTATGATTTTCCTAAAAGTGCAAACGTCTTACGTCTTTACCGATTTAGTTGACCTTACTAGTGGCTACTTTGTTAACTAAATAAATCCCGAAATTAATTTGTACTTCACGCTATACACAAGTGATATTCCTCTGAATTTTGGAAAGGGTTGGAATCTTTCACTATCATGAAGATTAAGAGAATATTCAACTTCGACTCTGTCTATATTATCATTTTTTTTTAATGTTTGAAGCTGTTTGATATGCGGATTAAATTATCTTGAGATTATAGTCTCAGAATTATAATTTTTAAATTTATATCTACTTTTTTATCTTGGATGTCCAACCGTACTTGTTCAATTTATAAAATCAATAAATAATTTCTTTATTTTTAAGCATTTCATCCTTAACATAAATACGATTCATTAGATATAATGCATTTCCTAAAGCATTAAGTTTATTACATTCAAAGGGTAATATGATAAAATTGTACCTATTATTTATTGTTTCTTAATCCTTGTCCCAATAGAATAGTGGACAAGTACGGGTAAATTTCATCCATGATCACTTAACTTTATATCAATTACACAAAAATTACTTTTCTTTCATTCATTTCATTCATGGTCACTTAATTTTGTATCTATTACACAAAAGTCACTTTTCTTTCAATCATTTAATCCATGGTCACTTAACTTTGTATCTATTACGCAAAAGTCACATTCTTTCATTCATTTCATCCATGGTCATTCAACTTTACTCCGACCATCACAAAAGGTACTATGACCGGATTTTACAATAATTTCATCAAAAAAATGACGTTGCAACCTTAATTAGTTCTTAACTTTAATTTAAGTGAATATATAATATTTTAGTCATATCTTGACCTTTTTTATATGTGCACAACCCAATTTTTCTTACGGATTATTTAATGAAAGAAACCAATTTCTTAATAAATTAGATTACCTAATGAAGATTATTTTTTGGGTTGGTATTTTTATGAAACATTTCATAATATTGCACTCATCTGTCAAAAATGTGCATAAAAAAAGAGTGATAAACAAGATAAATTCTTCAAAACACATAAAATAGAAATACATGTATGATATTATTTTTTAAAAAAAAAATTATTTAAATTCTTTGAAAATAAATCAATATGCTAAAGATAATTTTAAAATAAAATCTTTTTAATTATGTTATTGAATAAGTATTGTCAAAATTTGTACAAATAATGTTATATTAACATACAGTTTTGTTGATAAAAGTTATAAAATATAAGTACTTTAATAGATAAAGAAATTATAGGATATTTAACTTTTATATTTATCAATTAAATTAATTAAACAGTATGTAATTTATCAGAAATTGAATATTATAATAAAAACTTTTAAGAGAATTAATCGATTAGTCAAACAATTAAAAATATAAAGACAAACTCAATAAACAGAGTAATTTATCATATTATTATGATATACCGAATGAAAAAACTTAAGTGGCAAGAAAAAGACTGTATGAAAAAAAACAATTTTATCAACTACATGTCACAATTTTAAAGGGAAAAAAATAATTTTATCAACTACATGTCATAATATATTAGTGAAAAAAAATAATTTACCAACACATGTCTCAACTTTAGAGAATTTTAAGAATATATAAGTATAATTTTATCTCGTAAAAATATCAATCAATTTTTTTTTATGAAAATAGTCTTCATTAGATAATCTAATCTATTAAGAAATTGTATTCTTTCATTAAATAATCCATAAGGAAAATTAGATTGTGCATATATAAAAAGGGTCAAGATATGAGTAATATATTATATATTCACTTAAATTAAAATGAAGAACTAATTAAGGTTGCCACATCATTTTTTCCGATGAAATTATTGTAAAATCCGGTCATAGTGACTTTTGCGATGGTTGGAGTAAAGTTAAATGACTATGGATGAAATAAATGAAAGAAAAGTGACTTTTGTGTAATAGATACAAAGTTAAGTGACCATGGATGAATGAATGAATGGAAGAAAAGTGACTTTTGGTTAATAAATGCAAAGTTAAGTGACTATTGATGAAATTTATCCGGACAAGTACTGTCTATCAAACACAATATAGTTGTTATCACAGAACTTAATCCCGAAATATCTTATTTTATCCCTCCTACCATACCATTTGAGATTAGTAAGACTGAGAGGGCGTCCGAATTAACTAAAAAAATGGATTTGGAATGATTATCATGAATAAGTTGCACTCACGTCTCCAAATTAAATTCTTCATTAGTTAATTATTGAGTTCTAAAACGTACTTTGAGTTTTCCCTGCACGGTTCAAAAAGTGCTCAAGATGTTTCCCATACTCACAATTAACTTCTTTTTCAGAAATTTAACCCCCCACCCCACCCCACCCCACCCCCACACAAAGGAGAAAAAAGATAGAAAGAAACAATCGTGGGTTGTTACACTAACAACAGCTCAATAAAACTCACAACAAAAAATAATCTTAATTGTAAATTTGTTATACACAATAAACTGAGTATATATCAAAGCTGACTACGTCCGGTTCAGTGAGTGAATTATGTTTTATAAGAATGTTAAGATCTCAAGAAGAAAAGCACACTTAGCAAAAAGAATTTCCAATCTTTCTTAACGATTATTGTTGTTTCTTCCATTATGAAATTTAGACTATAAAGTAAATATTATGGTAAGTAAGCAATAAATCTAGGAGTAATAAAATTGAAAGTGAACGATGATAGTTCGAAAGTAAATATATTAGAGGCAAGTATATGTCGAGAGAAATTGAATATTGTTAGGAACCTATTTGCAAAGCTACGTATAAGCTGTTTGTAGGATTCGCTTTCAAAATTGCTTGCTAACTTGCTTGAAAAATAAAATACTTATACTATAGTGTATTTGTTAACACCTCTTCCAATTCATTGTACAAACTCAGGATCTTCGACAACTTTTATCAGGTGTCCTTTCAGTTTGTAAAGTTGAAAAAGATTATAATAATTTTATAAAATAAAAAAAGTCAAACTAGTAGAAGAATATAAACAATTTGTAAAGCTACTTATAAGTTACTTGTAAGCTGCTTGTAGGAACCTGTTTGCAAAACTACTTGTAAGCTGCTTGTAAGATTTGTTTTTAAAGTTGTTTGCTTGATTGAAAAATAAAATATTTATTTTACAA
>NC_061113.1:245438596-245446486 GCF_002878395.1 Capsicum annuum
CAAAAGTCATTTCTGCCTGAAGAGGCAACACACAAACAGAATACCAGAAGCATTACACTGCATTAAACACCAACCAAACAATATCATGCTCATACAATACCCCAAATTACATTTTCATAATACTTGCAAAAACTTGAAAAACATAACAAAAAAACATAAAGAGCAAGACACGAGTACTTCTAGATAGATCCCTACCATTTTATTTGTACTAACATATAATTCCACTAGCCATCAAACATATCCAGAAAACAGAGCAACATGTTTAACATTTCAAGCAACTTTAACCTCAATTGTTTTGGACTTCTTTGGTTCAGGAGGCGGCAACTTCTGAATAGTGACGGTTAACACCCCATCCTGACAAACAGCAGAAATTGCACCAGTATTAGCATTCTCTGGCAGAGTAAACTTCCTCATGAATTTCCCAACCCTTCTCTCCATTCTGATATACTTTGCACCTTCTTTCTCTTCTTCCCTCTTCCTTTCTCCGCTAATAAGCAGCACATTTTCCTCTTCCACCTGCACTTTGATGTCTCCAGATTTCAGCCCCGGCATATCAACGACGAAAACATAGGAATTAGGGTACTCTTTCACGTCTGCTGGTGTGGCAGCCATGGCTTTAGCATCACGAACATAGTTCCTAGACGGGGCATTCACAGACTTGTCCGATTCGTCACCTGCAGTGTCCATAATGTGCTGGAGAACATGGAAAATTGGTGTATTGTCCATACCCATCAGCCTGAAATCCATTTTCCTCTGTGATTTTTGTTTGGAATCGTTCAAATTCTAGCTTAGTTTCTGATTGATTGAACTGGTGTGAGGAAGAGATTTGGTTATATAGCGGAAATGTGGAAACTTCTCGAGAAAAATAGAAGAAGAATGAGGAAAGTTTCTAGGAGCTTCTACAATTCTCTTGTCCTACTTCTACGTTTATCTAGAACTTCGCCGATTTTTCCTTTAATTGTACTTTTTAAAGTTTGATATTATTCGGGTCATCTAATTTGCTTATCCTTGAATTATATCCTAGCATTTATTTATAATTTCTGAATTATTTAGTATTTGTTCTTAGCATCATAAATTATTATTTTATTTTTCACTTATTTCTTTAAACAAAATTAAAAACATAGTTGAAGATGATGATAGAAGGATATATAATTTTTTATTATTAGTAGAATTTTTTGTGACGTATGAAGAAATATTTATTTTTGTACTAAATATTTTATATGTAGTGATTTAATTTATAGAGTGTTTTTAAATATATTTTGCTTGATGTTTAAGTATATTTAAATTATTATATTAATATTTAATATTTTTTAAATACATATATGCATATAAATATTGAGTGAAAATTTGTACTCCCTCCATCTCAAATTGAGATGACACATTGATTAAGAAAAATAATTAATAACATACCTAGTTTACCATTGTACTCCTATTAAATAATGTTTACATTTTAATTTGAAGAAAAAGTAATTAATGCAAAGGGTAAAATATGAAAAAAAAAATTGTTTCTTCTTAATTAATGAAAAAAGACAAGTAAAATGAAAAATCAAATTAGGAAATTTGGGACGAAGAATGTAATATGCACTTTCTAATTAATAAAAAAAATGTTTAAAAAATATTGTAATAGAATTTTAAAATAGATACTCTCTATACATTAATTTTAGTAATAGAAGTCCATTGATACATGTGAGGCTGTGCAAAATTCGGTTCAACCCATTAACCCGAATTGATAATTTGTTTATCGAGTTAATGGGTCGGTTTAATTAATTATCGATTCGGGTGTCAATTTTAGTTTTTTTGTTATTAGGCTGTCGGTTCGAACCGCGGTTTTATTGATATTTTTATCGGGGTACCCGATATCTCGATAAGCATAATAGGCTACACTCTACAAGACCCCGCACTGACCTAATTATTCAAGACAAAAGCGACCCAAGCCCCAAAGGGTAATAACCAATAGGGTTTATTCTACACTTAGCGTCTTTCTCTCAGTTTTCACTGATTCACTCTTAAGTCTCTCTCTTACTACTCACAAGTCACAAAAGCTCGGGTATTGCTGCTCTCAAAAGATCAATTTTTGCATCTCACTCTTAATCTCTCTCTCACTACTCACAAGTCATAAAAGCTTGATTGTTGATGTTCACAAAAGCTCAATTTTTGCTTAAAACTACTCAATTAAATGATTCTCATCTGTTGTTGCTCAGTGCTCACAATCGCTACGCAACAGGTAACAATTTTTAGATAATCTCTGCTTCATCTTCAATTTCTGTCCAGTGTCCAATCTTCGATGTATGTACAATTTCTGTCCAAACTATAATTGGTGCTTCATGCTTGTGATCCACTGTTTAAGCCAACATAAAAACACTATCAACAAATGCACAAGGAGGTTTCATAAAATTGAGATTACAAAGAAGAGAAAATCAGTAGAAATATAGCTTAAAGTTGGATTGTTGGATTGAACAGGAAGACAGTATAATTATTGAGTATTATTTTGAGTTTATAGGTTTGATTGTTCACCAAATGTTAGAGTGTCTGTATGTTACAACTTTTCCCTTCACTATGTGTTATAAGAATGGATGCGCGAGTTGACACATTGTTGATTGATGAATTGTGCTTTGAATTTTGGTTCAAAATTGTGTTTTAGGGATTGTAGTCGAAACACATAGTTGTTTTGATTGTGATTTTATATGTGCGAATACATGTGCTGTGAATGTGTTTGTTTGAAATGACTACTTCATATTGGTTAATTATTCATATCTCATAACTAGCATTACATAATGTTATTCTCGCTCATGAAGCAGTCATGGTAGTAGTGAACTGTTGTTTAAGATTATTGAATGCAAGTTTGTACTCCTTGAGTTCTGTTGGAATAGGTTCATAAATTGAAGGAATATTGTGTAAGTTTAGCACTCGAGATAGATATTGTTGTTGATATGATGTGAAGATTATGATGTGATAATCACTGTACTTTGCTTGAAGTCTGAGCATTGAAGGATGGAATTGTGAATCTACAAGTGTGAACTTGAAAACATAATGGTTGAAAGCTTGCATATATGATTAGGAGATGTATGGGAAGATTACTCGTATTGAATTATCTAGCACAGGAGTCTAGTAGTTCCTGATAAGGATATTCAGTTATGTAGATTTAAAAAGCTAATGCTCTCTGTTTCTTGCTTATTTAAATTGATGACATTTGGACGAATCCCTTTTGAATAAACTTATGATCTTTCTATTATTTCAGTACTAATACTTTCCTTTTCATTGGAGTAGGCAGTAGCTTTGTACTTTAAATTATATATGTTTTAATGTTAATGATTAACCTAATAACCGAACCTCTAACAACTAAAAATCGATAAAATGATTACCAATTAAAACAAGGCTTTTTAGCCCGATCCATGGGCCGACCCGTAAGTCAAATACATGCAACTATTTAGATTGCTTAGTATTTTTATTTGGTTCAAAGGATATCATGTCAAAATTTATTTAATTATGCTATTAGGAGTATTTTTGGGGGTGTTGGAGACTTGATTAACAAGTATTAACACTATGTAATATTGTCTGGTAATATTTATATTTATTAATATTCTAAAATTAAATTATAAAATATTATTTTTTAAAAAGTGGGCTGACTCGTGAGGCCTGCAGTACACAAAATAATAGTGTGGGTTTGGTGTTTTTTGACCCATCAAAATGATGGGCCAGTCCTGCCTGGCCCGTCAAACTCAAAACCCATATAGACATCCGAATAGATTGGGCCGACCCGTATTGACAGCGCTAGAGAAATTCATATACTCTATATAGAATGAGGCCAACTAGTAAATATCTTAAATAATGATTAGTTATGATGTTCCTTAATTATGGTCTATACATACGATTAGCGATTTCTCATAACATATGCCCCACCTTCTGCATCAGCTCATAGATCGTATCATACATCTATTAAATCATTTGATCAGTTTCTTGTCCATTTCGACAAAAGACCCATAACTATTTCGATCATGATTTTTTATCATTTATAAAAAAAAAAAAAATCTTTTGAGTCGATTGTGAGCGAGGAAGAATTCAAATTCTCGAAATTGTGATTCGTAGTTATGTGCTCTAATCCTTTGAGCCGTAAAAAAAACCTTCTGCATCAGCTCATAGATCATATCATCCATTAAATCATTTGATCAGTTTCTTGTCCATTTCGACAAAAGATCCGTAACTATTTCGATCATGATTTTCTATCTTTAGATAAAAAAGTATTTTTCTTTTGAGTCAGTTGTGAGAGAGAAAGAATTCAAATTTTTGAAACTGTGATTCGTAGTCAAGTGCTCTAATCCTTTGAGCCGTAAAAAAAACCCTTCTACATCAGCTCATAGATCATATCATCCATTAAATCATTTGATCAGTTTCTTGTCCATTTCGCCAAAAGAGCCGTAACTATTTCGATCATGATTTTTCTGTTTTTAGATTTTAAAAAAAAAAATCTTTTGAGTCGGTCGTGAGAGAGGAAAAATTCAAACTCTCGAAACTGTGGTTTGTAGTCACGTGCTCTAATCCTTTGAGCCGTAAAAAAAAACTTCTGCATCAGCAAATAGATCATATCATCATCCATTAAATCGTTTGATTAGTTTCTTATCCATATCGACAAAAGAACCGTAACTGTTTTGATCATAATTTTTCTATTTTTAGATAAAAAAGTATTTTTATTTTGAATCAGTCATGAGCGAGGAGAAATTCAAACTCTCGAAACTGTGGTTCGTAGTCACGTGCTCTAATCCTTTGAGCTGTAAAAGACCTTCGTAAAAAGTTAAGGCACAAATAGCCCGTCCTATTCTTCAGAAATCATTTTTGTTTTAATCTTAATAAAAAAGAAATTAAACATTGTGAATTCAAATATTCACACAATTTTAGGTCTTTCCAAACCACTAGGGGGCAAAACCTCTTAAGCCAAATTATTGTTATTTATTAATACGCTTAAATATTCATATGGAATGTATCGCAAGATCGCAGTGGATATTATTTCGAACAACTTAGAAATTCCAAAAAATATATATACATCTAAACCAAAGTCAATGTCTAATTAACCTCTTGTCCAAACAAGTAGTTTCCAAAATTACAACTTTATTTGTCTGTAAACCGTCGCAATCTTACCCTTTGAACATGGCTTAGGGCCAAGTCACACGTCAAATATTTATTTTATTATACAAAACTTATATTAGAAAATGACACTAACTTATGACTAATTGTTTCCATCCCTTATGGAGCTTATAGAGCTAGATGCCAGTTGGGCTTCTGTTTGACTTTTTCTTTTTTAAACTTCCTTTAAGAAATAGCCTCTTGTGGCAAATATCAAGAAGTCTATATAAACCAACCCCCATCTTCTACTAAGCCCATCATAATAAGTTGGAATATTACATTAGTTTCTTTACATCCCAGTTTTCTTTCTCTTGTTTGTTTGAAAAGAAGTTAGTAAGAGGGTGTGAGCAGATTATAGGGAAAATGGCAAGTACACCTGCTATTTTCTTGGCTACACTAGTGATTTGTTGCTCACTATCTTCTTCTCATGCTGAGATTTTGTTCTCTTCCCTCAAGAAGAGTCTTGAGGTGACTGTTAAACACAGAGCAGGAGGTATGTTTTGTTACCTTAACAACACTTTTTATCTTTTATTTAAAATTTCAGAAACTGAATATGTCGATCGATGATGAGAGGAGTTGCTCATGTGATTGTTGGAGTTATCTTCTTAATACTAGTTGCAGTAGAACCCAATTTGTTGTTGTTGTATGGTGTAACTCCCCGTTATAAATAAAGAAATACAGAACGAGCAAGGCTCAAAAAAGCTTTAACCCTTCACGTTATGTCTTTCATCTTGATATCAGAGCCTTAAACGATCCCTTTCATGACTTCAGAAATTTCCTGGATAGTAGGTCTGAGTCATTACGGAAGCAAAAAAGATGAAGGCTTCTAGGAGGGGTTAAAAAATATATCGACTCTTAAAGAATCCTTTCTTCCAAGTCGTTAATTCAAGTCTGTTAAAATTAATTTTAACTTTAATAAAATGAAGATCTGCATTAATTAACCATAGTTAAGTGATACAGCTGTATGTCACATGTTTACTAATTGTGTAAATACCTCATATGAATTTTTACCATTAACGTCTTGTATCTTTGGTACATGTATATATTTCTTAATTAGCATTAGCCGTTTACTATACGTTTTGGAAGATTCGAATATCCATCTCTAAGCTTTGAGGTTATTCCATTAGTTATCTTTTAATCATCGGTTTCTCTTCATTTTCATTCCTCATGTATTAATCAGTCAGAGCTATTAAATGACTTTATAGAGCTGACTGTTTGATCAAGAAATTAGTTATTTAGGTTTAAGTTATATATGCTATGCTATCCGTGAAATAGACTTAATAACCTAACCTGTTATAACATGCTATATAACTTACTATCATAATAAACAACCGGATTGATCGCAATAAATATCTTTTCAGTATTGATGGCTGGGGAGGACACCCTGGAAATCGACTGGTTCTTGAACAAGACATTCCCAGCAGGGACAGACTCAGCCTACAAGACGATTAAACTGAAGCTATGTTACGCTCCGATTAGCCAAAAGGATCGTGCGTGGAGGAAAACAGAAGACCATATCAAAAAGGACAAGACCTGTCAGTTCCAAGTTGACTCCACGCCATACAAGTCCTCCAACAACAAATTCAATTGGACAATTGAGAGGGATGTTCCAACAGGTACTTTCTTTGTTAGAGCCTATATTTTGAATGGTGATGGTCATGAAATTGGTTATGGACAGAACACTGATGACAAGAAGGTAAACAACCTTTTCGACATCCAAGCAATTAGCGGACGACATGCCACTTTGGATATTTGTTCTGTTGTCTTCTCTGCTTTTGCTGTTGTCTCCCTCTTTGGATTCTTCTACATGGAGAAGAGAAATGCCAAGGCAAGTAAATGATGATGATCATCATGTGTGATGATGTGAAAGGAAATGAAATAGTATCTCCTTTGTTTTCTATTGTATTGTTAGTATCGTAGACTTTTTATAAGATAATGTATTAATTAATTTTAATACTCAGTTTGATGACTCATGATGTGTCATGGGTGACATTGTTAATTAATTACGTTCTTGTTTTCAATTAATACTGTACTTTTAATTGGATGATGGAGGTTTGTTTATCAGTTTTTACATCGTTTGATTACGTTATTGTTTAATGAATCAAAGTTTGTTTATCAGTTATTGTCCAAGTCGTTTGATAGATGCATTATAATGACGTGAAGTGCGTTGATTTTCTGATGGTTCAACTATTTTTTTATTTTACAAAATTATTATAATCTTTTTCGACTTTATGAGTAGAAAAAACACCTAATAAAATCATTGAAGATCTTAAGTCTGTACAATAAATTTGAAGGTGTTAATAAAGACACTATAATATAAATATTTATTTTTCAATCTAGCAAGCAATTTTGAAAGCAAGTCCTACAAGCAGCTTTCAAGTAGCTTTGCAAATAGGTTACTACAAACAGCTTACAAGTAGTTTTAAAAACAGGTTCCTACAAGTAACTTATAAGTTGCTTTATTTTATTTTACAAAATTATTATAATCTTTTTTTATTTTACTAGCTAAAAGAACACCTGATAAAAGTCATCAAAGATCCTGGATTTGTACAATAAATTATAAGGTGTTGATAAATACATTCTAATATAAATATTTTATTTTTCAATCAAGCAAACAACTTTGAAAATAAATCCTACGAGTAGCTTTGCAAACAGATTCCTGCAAGCAGCTTCCAAGTAACTTATAAGGAGCTTAACAAATTATTTCTATTCTTCAATATAAAAGAGTTAATTTAGTTTATTTATACACTAGTTCAAAGTTCAACAATTTTT
>NC_061113.1:245449486-245487227 GCF_002878395.1 Capsicum annuum
GTTACTACGAGTTACAAACGAGAAAAGCACACAAATAACGAAGACACAAAAGAAACATATTCAAAAACTAATTTACAAGTTAGTAGATATTTACTAGTTGTCAATAAGTATAAGAATAAAAAAATGAAACTAAGAATCAACAATACGAAACTAAGAATCCAAGATTTTGAGTCCTAAGTTTCGGTATTGTACAAAAATAGGTGATGTGGCGGTCTAGGATTGGTTGCGGTTTTTGAAAGGTTCTTATTTTTCCAACTTTGAAATTTTGGTTCAATTTTCAATTCCTGAAGAAGGGTATTCCGACCTTGGGGAAGAAAAATATCAAGATTGGAGCTCTTTTTCACATTCAAAAAGGTTTGACTTGTCTTACACCTTTTGGACAAGATACCTTTTTGAAGGGTTGGTGGCCCTTTTCTATTTTGGACACCTAGAAAAGTGTTTTTTTCCTCTTTTAGTACCAAGTTTTTTGTAGATTTTTTTGTTCTCCTTCCCTTTTGGTAGGTTTTTGGAATTTATTTTAAAGACTAACAAAGACCTCACTTCTTTCCTCTTGGCTTTTGGATCAAACAACACTATTGAAGAGTTTTTTTGCAACTAGACATGAAGATAGTCTAGAACAACAAGAACTTTCAATAGAAGTTTGAAAACTTAGCCTCACGTTGAACCTCTGACAATCAACACCTTTTTCAAGCTTAAAAACCACAACAAAATACCAACAACACGAGCTCAAACCACCTTCAAGTTTTGGTTCACACAACAACATCAACAATGTTCAAGTTCTTGAAACCGTAACAACAATACCAACAACAATGTTCAAGCTCAACTTAGATCTAGACTCAAGGGTGTTAGTTGTCACACCTTTTTTTTTTTAATTTTTGAAAAGGTTAGACTTTAGTTCGAAAGGGTTTTTATTATTAAAGTGACAAAATGAAGATTGATTTCGAAAAGGATTATTTACATTCAAAACTCAGAGTCGCCACTTGACATAAATCGGGTGTGCCAAGTCACCCGTGCATATCTTTTTTCAAAAAAATGATTTTGACTCTGTAACACTAATCCGCGAACAGAGTTTCCGGCTATGAAATTCTGTTGACCGAGAGGAAGGTGTTAGACACCCCTCGATCCCGTGGTTCGACCACGGTCACTTGGTGGAGCGTATCGACTAATTTTGACATTATGAATATATAAACCACACAAAAAAATACACAAATCAATCAAACAAACAAAAAAAATTCAAAACTATAGTGTCCAGTCCAATTATTACAACCTGAGATAAAAAAAAGGACTGAAAAGTAAACCTACACTAATCCTAAACTACGCTCCAAGGCTTTACCCGATGTCTCGGGCCTTCGTCACACACTTCCTCCGAGTACATAATACGTCGGGGCATTCCCTGATAAATAAGTACAATGTGATCTCGAGGCATTCCTCGGCAAATGAATACCTTTTCAAATGCGAGAAAAATAAACTATTCCACAAACATTTCAAATCATTCAACTATGCACGATTCCTACTTTTGCCTACCCAACTTAAAATTTACCTATTCTGTCTCGACCTAAAACATGCTACCATAAAGTTCGAGTAATGCATTCTAAGTCGAACAACAACCCACGAATCAAATTAGCCAAAATTCACCCTTTATAGATTTCCGATTCCCTCTCCAAATTCCTACTTAATGATTAAGCCAATTCTAAACACAATTTATCAATTAAGTTTTCAACTCTAAATTCAACATCAAACAAACAAACAACTAGGATTCAAATATGCACAAACATACAAATCATTCGTAATCACGAGAAAATCAAAAAGAGAAAAGTTAGAATTGGACCTCAGGAGCTTTCGATTGATTTAATAAGAGAAATAAGAGCCCGTCCAAGAACCTCGAAGAATACCAACGAAATCTCGACTCTCCAAATCAATCGAGAAACAATCCAAAATGTGATAACCTCAGATTCGGTATCGAAGATTGAAGACCAAAAATTGATCGCGATTAACGATTCGAGACGAATGAGATTCTAATCTTCAAATTAGTAGCGAAGACTGATGAAACCACAACAAATAGCAACCGAAAAACAGACCGGCCCGATATCAAAAACCTTCAAAGGCACGATATCGGAAGACGAATGACGAGCAAACGAGAACTAACATCTCCGAAGTCTAACTGAGAGCTCAAAACCAGTCCGAATCTAAGCTCCAGTGAGCCGTGAAGGGAATAAGCTGACGGAAAATGTCTAAATTCGACGACTGTGTCGCCAAAACAATAATCCGAAACTAAAATAACTATAACTCTCTCTATTCGTCACCCTCTCTCTCAATCGGCTCTATTTTTTTTAGGTATGTATGGATTAGTGTGCGATTTTGAGTGAGCTTTTTTAGGTATGTACGGATTAGTGTGCGATTTTGAGTGAGCTGTGAAGGGAGAGGATTGCGTGTGTGTGTGCCGATATTTTGAGTGAAGAGGATAGAGTCTCCAGGTCACCCCCGAAGGAAAAGAAACAATGGTGTATATATATGATATCTGTGTACTGTGTGAATGGGGTATTTCCTGGAAAGTTCCTAATGGGCCCCCCTTGTTTTTTGTCCTTCCGTTCAGGTTCTTTTTTCATGTGCATAGGTGTATGTATTGATCCAAGAAGGAAAACTAATGAAATAATTATGTGGGCCCCGCGTTTCCATTCTTTTCTTTTCTTTTGCTCCTTTGTATATATAGAATTGGCATAAACGTGTAAAGAAAGTAGGTAGGGGGAGGGGTCACGTGAAGCGTAGGGTAGGTGAGGTTAGGGGTGGTGTTGTTGTTTTTGAATTGGAGGAGTTGGGTTAGGTGTCCATTTTTGATTGAATGGGTTGATGGAATATTAAAATGAGATAAAGTTTGTTAGGATTTGTTATTTGGATAAAATAAAATAAAAATAAATACATAAATAATTAAAAGATGAGGTGGTTATTTATTCTCATGGGGAAAAATTATAAAAAAGGGGTTAAATTGTGTGATATTGGAGTAAGAAATATTATTAATGGGATAAAATTACGTGTCTACATTAGTGAAGACAAAAATAACACTTAGAAACAATTAAGACAATCAAAACACACCTAAATTTAGACACAAATCTCGACCAAAACAACAACTACAACAAGAACACAATTTCGGCCAAGAACACAAAAAAATGGATAGATTTGCCTCTTTTTGATTTTTCAGTTTTCTAACACTTTTTTTTTACTTTCAAGTTTATGAGCCCAAGATTGATCTTGTGGGAATAAGGTCAAGCCATGCTTTGATACCAAATGATACAAATCAGTTCACCAAGATGTCAAAATAGTCCAAATAACGTGAGAAGAACAAGCAACACAAAGGGATACAAGATGACAAACAAAAAAACACGAATTTGTAAAATAATGAAAGGATAAACAGTGAGACCAAGATTATTACAAGATTAAGAACCAAGTATATTTCAAAATTAACCCCTAATGAATGTAATAATCAAAACCACACTCTTACGGTGATCGCCAAGGTAATCGACTCACCTCAAGATCTATCGTTTCTAAGCAAAGAACAATATTGATTTTTCCAAGCCCTATACTGTGGATGACTTTTTCAAGTCTTAACTAAGACTATACTAAGGTGGTCTACTCTCAAGAGAGAGAATTTCAAGTGTTTCAATCTTTCATCTTTCATAAACTAACTAGCAAATGAACGAATAGAACCTATTTATAGTCTAACTTATTACATAACAAAATGACCACAATACCCTTAATGAAAAGGGGTGGTCATGGAGTATTACTTAAACAAGGCTAAGTAAACAAAATGTCCTTAATGAAGGCCCAAAATCGTGAGTCCTCAATCTTCAATGCTCCAAACAATCTTTCACACGTGGGATTGCTTTTTGGTGTACTCAAATCGGCCCCTCCATGTAGGATCCCGTTTCCTTAATGTGACCAAAGCTTGATGCCCCACGTACTGACTTCGAATGATGTCATTGAAAGCTAAGGTGGACATTTGAATCGTATCACAAGGGCAGAACTAACTTACGGTCAAAGTGTTCATCTTAACCCTTTTCATCAGAAAACTGTAATATTTTTATATAGTTAACATTATTTTTTACGATATATAGTAGATATTGAACCCCCTTCGGCTAGTTCGTGTGTTTTTTCATTTGATTTTAAATTTTCCTAATAAAAATTGTCGCTCCACTGTGTTAAAAGAAGGAATGCTTCAGTTTTTTGTCTATTTGTTTTTCTAACAAAAGTAAACAAATGTGACTTTTGCAATTTGGCCTCAATTTTATGTACAAAGTTTTAGTATGATAATTAAGAATTAAAATTCATTATATATTCAAAATTTACAATTTGGTATTTTAAAATAGAGTTAGAACTCATATATTGAAAATAGAATTAATTCCTTTTCTAAAATAAAATAAAATAAAATAGCAAGCTTGGTAACATATAAAGAACCAAATCCACTCCCTTCTTCTTCCTAAACTTGCTATTTTAGTCAAAAATAAATGAATTAATATAAGTCAACGACAATTAAAAGCATCTGCAGTGAAGGGAAAGAAAAAAAAAATTCAATTATAAGATCAGGTTATTATCATAGATCAACTTAATTTGATAAGATTAATCTATATACTTTACACAAAATTTAAATCTTATTTATTTTGAAAGGACAAGTCAATGAATTTTAACAACTCCCTCTCGTAATTACGTAACATGAACATATCAAACAACGGAGGTTCTAATTATACCTAGGTTAAGTATTACTTACATTGGACATATCAAACAGTCGGTTCTAATTATAACTAAGCTAACCAATAAGAAATTTTAAATAATTATAATAGAAATTTTAAATAAATATAATTTTGACTTCACTGGCAAAATATAGTTGGATACAATTGATTGAATTAAATTAAGCTAAACAAAAAAAAAGGTTTGCATCAAAACATGTTGTTGGCAGCAGGGTTCGAACCTGCAATCCTCCGGGCAGAATATATGCCCCTTTGCCACTAGAGCAACATAGCACTTTGGTTCCTTTGGTGACACATTTATTAAATACTAGTTTAGCTGCACGTGCCTCGCACGTGTAACTTTTGATTATTTAAAATTAAACGATTTTATCTATTACGAGGTTTTTAATGAAGTACAAAAAGTTTAAAACAGATATTTTATTGTAAGCACATATATATATGATAAAAATAATTTCATTGTTAGATTCGAACATACGAGAATATCAAACCTAGAAATCAAAATTCACGAACAAAACAGTTGTAATAATGCATGGTGTATTAAAATTAAAATCACTCTCTAAGCTAAAGAAAAAATAATAAGTCACGACAACCAATAGAAAAGGAAAAACAACTAAAAAAAGAGAGAGAGAATAACATACTAACCTAGTGGATGACAATTACAATGATTGAAGAAAACACAAAATACAAGCGTGAGACGGGACAATATATATTAATACAAAAATATGTTGAAAATTAAACCTAGTCCTAATTTAAGAAAAGAAACTTACCATATTTTAAAGTCCTAATCCATTATCATATTTTAAAATCCTAATCCATATATTCTAGGATTCAAAATTATCTATATAATTAAATAATAATTGGAGAAAAAAAAGTGAAAAGACGATTTTGTCTATTGTAAAGTGTTTTAATGAAGGGCAAAAAGTTTAAATCACTTTTCTAAGGCTTCACACTTTTAATAGATTATAAATATTGATTATAGATTATAGATATTGATTATAGATTATAGATTTATATTCACATACGTATATATACATACCTACACATATATAGAGTTTACGTCCACCCTCAAGCTCCTTAATAGATCCGTCCCTGCTTGGATCGATATTAATCTTGATAATATATAGAGTCTCTTTTTTGATAAATATGATTACACTATTATATATTAATGCAATACAGAAAGGTGTTCGTAGGCATTATTACAAGTTGCAATGGTGACTGCATTGAAAAATATAGAATGGCTGAGTGGTTATACGGGAAATGGTTCATAGAATGATCTAGAAGCGTGGAAATGACTAGTTGCAATAGTAACTGTATTGCAAACATAAAATGGCCTAGAAGCGTAGAAATGAGAGTGGTTAGTTCATAGAATGATCTAGTAGCGTGGACGTGACTAGTGCATTACAAAACTTAGAATGGCGTAAAAGTGTAGAAACGAGTTCATAGAATGATTTAGAAGCGTGGAAGTGAGAGTGGTGATAAGGGAACTGATCCTACTGTTAGTTATTAAAGCCTTTCCTGAAAGCGTAGAAGAGGGACTTTTTTTTTTATTCCCTTTCATCTAGAAGGGTGGAAGTGAGAGTGGTTATAAGGGACCTGATCATATTGTTATTAAAGCCTTCCCTATTATGTTTTAGGAGCTTTAGAATAAAGGAAGGGGCTTCGAATAAAAACATGATACTGCTTTTTGTATTTGAAACATTAAAATTTATCAAACTATTAGCTATTATGTTGAACTCTCTATATATGTGATAGATAGGTGGATCATGGAGTATCTTCTGGAGGGACATGCAATCGTCAATAATATGTGACTAGATAGGAATTGGATCAAATAAGATGTTCACAACCTCTGAAGAATCCACTACTGTGCTTAAAAGAAACATAATCGTGTTGGTGTGTCAGTTCGAGCCGTGGTAGTAGTGTCAGTTTCAGTAATTGGGCCTGCAAATCATAATAATCATTTACCGAAACTGGTTTTGAGAACCCCCGATACCTGCTAACTCACAAGATGTTGGTGCTGCAGCATCAATGTGGAGGTAGGTAGTGTCAGGTTGAGCATGGGAAGTGTTCGATACTTATGGTGTTTGCGTGAAGCGGTGGATGAGATGAGATAATATAATGCTCGGTAGATTTCGCAACCAAGAGTACGGATAGCGTCCAGAGTCAGTCGAAGCTTGCTTTTGTCAAAGGTATTCTTGTTTCGAGTCAACCATATGTGCCAAATTAAGAAGGCATAGAAAATTAACCGTGTTAAGGCTGGTGCACGTGCGGTGTAGTATTCGGAGAAGAATCTTTGAATCGAGTCAGGAATCTGTCCAGAATTGTATTTGACATGGCATCCAGTGTGGATTTTCCATACAAGACCTTCTTGACAGATGTTCCATCTCCGAAGGAATGATTTCCAAATCACGGAAGGGTATGTACACGAGATCCGAAGTAGGGAATGTACGGTGATAGTGAGACAGATGTCCAAAGAGAGTTAGGATTTTGAAACAGTCGCCAAAAAGAGGCGACGAGGAGTGGGTCATTTTTTGGTCGGAGTTTTTGAATTCCCAACCCTCCTCGACTTTAACTTTTGTAAATTGATCCCAGACCAGTAGGTGTAGCTGGAGGTGTTGTGAAGTAGAGCCCCATGAAAATATTATGTTCGAAACACTCAAGGTGGTTCACTGCCTCAGTTGGGAGCATAAAAATATTATGTTCGAAACACTCAAGGTGGTTCATTGCCTCAGTTGGGAGCTTAATGAATTGCATCACATGGTTAGCATCACATTTAGCGTGATTTGAATAAGGATTAGCCGAACTTTTTATGGATAGTTGGTTAGCTTTCCAACCCACAAGGCGCAGCCAAACCGAATCAAGGAGGAATTAAAATCGCCTACTTTGAGGAGATCCTGGGCAATTGAAAAACCTAAGTATTTATCAAAGTGGGTAGCGGGTGCCCTCCTGGATGTTGAAGTGAGCGAAAACGAGAGCCTTGTCAGCAAGTGAGGCAGATTTGGAGAAGAAAATCCTTGATTTTCGAACACTTGGTGGATTGACCCGAATGACAAAAAGAGGTCAAGGCGATCGCGTATAGCTTTGGAACTCGAAGGATTGATCATGCAGGTTAGAATAATGTCATCATTGAAGAAGAGGTGAGACAAGGGCTGAATGAGTCTTAAATTTGATTGAGTTCCATAAATTGCAATTTACATCAAGATTTATGCTACGAGAAAGGAGTTCAATGCAAAGAATGAATAGATAATGAGACAATGGGTCTTCCTATCTGATTCTGTTACCCAAATAGCTTGAATTACTGACGATTCAAGGATTTGGAATAAGCTATTGCAGAACAGCACCACAAGTTAAGAACAGAGAAGAAAAGAATAAGAAGAGAAGAGAGATTTTAGAGAAAAAAGCAATGAATTGTATTATTCTAAAACTCTTGTACACTTCACTAGTTTATATACAAGTGTAGAATTGACCCACTCCCTCTAATTCTCAACTAACTATCAGCTCAACTACCTTTCTTGAACAATATCTCAATGTAACAGTAATGAACAGTGGCTAGTTTAACTAACTGTCAGTTATAACATATTTTGCTGACATGACAATTTCCAATTCTTATTAGCTAATTAGTGTAACAATACTCCCTCCCCAAAAGAGATCCTTGTCCTTAAGGATGAAAATGAGAAAATCTGACTTTCAAGGCCTCATAGAACTCCTAGCTAGCATCATCAGCAGGTAAGCCTTCCCATTTGACTAAAACTTGTGCCACAACTTTTCCACCTTTCTTGACCATTCTCCTCTGAAGAATAGTTTCAGGATTGGGACAAAGAGGATGAGTAATGTCAAGGACAGGGAGTAGTGAAATTTAAGTAGGCAATGCAAAGCACTTCTTTAACAAGGACACGTGAATAGTGGGATGAATCTTAATAGTATCAGGAAAAGCAAGAGTGTAAGCCACTGATCCCACTTTTTTCAGAATTTGAAATGGCCCATAGTACTTGGCAGCTAACTTATGGAAGGAATAGCCAGAAGCAGTAGTTGGTTTATAGGGATGGATCTTGAGATACACCCAGTCACCAACCTCAAAAACTCTGTCACTTCTATACAAATCTGCCTGTTGTTTCATTCTCAATTGAGCCCTCCTCAAGTGGTGTTTTAATAGGTCCAACTTCATCTCCCTGTTAAGCAAGGTAGCATCCACCTCTGATTCACCTGGAAAATAAGGTAAATATAATGGAGGTGGCCTTCCATAAAGTGCCTCATAGAGAGTCGTTTGAATAGCACTATGGAAACAAGTATTGTACCAGTATTCAGCCATAGTCAGGAAAGAGAACCAAGTATGAGGTTCCTCACTACAAAAATATCTCAAGTAAGTTTCTAAGCTTCTATTTAGCACTTCAGTTTGACCATCGGACTGAGGGTGATAAGTTGAGGAAGTGTGCAATTAAACTCCTTGTAGGTTGAATAATTCTTGCCAAAAATTACTAAGGAAAACAATACCCCTGTCGCTAGTTATGGTATCAGGTAATCCATGTAACTTAACCACTGCATCCATGAATACCTCAGCTACGGACTGAGCAGTATAAGGGTGCTTCAGAGGTAGAAAATGAGCATATTTACTAAGCCTATCCACAACTACTAAAATGACTTCATATCCTTTGGATTTAGGCAGACCATCAATAAAATCTAAGCTGATTTGGGACCAAACTACCTCAGGAATGGGAATTGGTTGTAGTAGGCCAGGGTAAGCAGCTAAATCAGCCTTATTCTTCTGAAAATTATCACACCCCTGGACAAACAACTTCACGTCATCTCTAATACCCTTCCAGTAAAAAAGAGTTAATAGTCTCTTAAGAGTGGCCTCTACACCTGAATGTCCCCCTTAAGCAGATAAATGCCAAAAGAAAATAATATCATGTCGAAGTTGAGGTACATTACCCACCACCAACTTTCCTTTCCTTCTGAGTTGATTATGATGCCAAGTAAATTATTTATGGAAATTTGGATTAGCCATGAGTTCTGTAATGAGAAGCTGCAAAGCAGGATCACATTCACAGCTGGCTGCGATAGCTTGTGGAAGATCAAAACTAGTATTAGATAGCACTAAAGTCATTAATTCAACACCCTGCATCCTAGACAAGGAATCAGCCACCTTGTTTTCTACCCTTTTTTTTATATCCAATGACATAGTCAAAGGGCATGAGTTTTGTGAGCCACAACAACTGTGAATTAGTATGTAGTTTCTGCTCTAATAGATACTTCAAAGCCTTTTGATCTGTTCTAATGACAAACTTCTGATTCAAGATATAATGTGACCACTTGGTTACAGCATGTACAATAGCAAGTAGTTCTCTGTCATATGCTGATAAGGTTGCATGTTTAGGTGAAAGGACTTTACTAATAAATGCAATGAGGTGACCTTCTAGCATTAGTACAGCCCTAATCCCTACTCCACTAGCATCAGTTTCCACTACAAACAACTTAGTTATGTCAGGTAGAGCTAATACAAGTGCTTTTGTCAATGCTTCCTTAAGTTGTGTAAGTGCCTTAGAAGCTTCATCATTCCACTGGAACTTGTTTTTCTTCAGAAGATCATTCAAAGGTCTTGACAAAGTCCCAAAACCCTGAATAAACCTTCTATAATACCCAACTAATCCATGAAAACCTCTCAACTATTTAATAGTTGTTGGAGTTGGCCAATCTCTTACAGCAACAATCTTCAGAGGATATGTAGACACTCCCTCTTGAGTGATGAAATGGCCTAGATACACAATCTTTTTGACTCCAAAAAAATATTTGGAGTGCTTAGCAAACAACTGGTGATGTTGCATAACCTCAAAAACAGAACTCAAGTTTCTAGATGCTCATCTATACTTTTGCTGTTTATTAATATGTCATCAAAGAATACAAGGACATATTTCCTCAGAAATTCCTTGAATACAGCATTCATCAAGCCCTGAAATGAAACAGGTGCATTTGATAGCCCAAAAGGCGTAACCACATATTCAAAATGCCCAGAATGAGTTCTGAAAGCTGTTTTAGGTATATCATCAATTCCCATCCTTAGCTGGTGATAACCAGATCTAAGGTCAATCATAGAAAAAATTACAGAACCCCCAAGCTTATCCAACAAGTCTTCAATAACTGGAATTGGGAACTTGTTCTTGACAGTTTGTTTGTTCAAGTCTCTACAATCAACACACAATCTCCATGTACCATATTTCTTACCAACCAATAGTACTGGAGCTGCAAATGGACTATAACTAGGTTGCACCACCCCTTGATCCAACATCTGCTGAACTAATCCCTCAATAATGTCCTTCTTGACAGAAGAATATCTGTAAGGCCTCTTGTTAGTAGGTTCAGTATTGTTGTACAACACTATTTCTATGATCAAAGATTTCCCTAGATGGAGGTAATTGTTGGGGTTCTTCAAACAAGGTCTTATGCTTGTGTAAGAGACTCATCAATCTAGGATCACCCTCAAGGCTTTCCTTAGCATCAACTAAATGCCATTGATCTGTACAAGTCATAGAAGGCACAACTTAAATCATGCACAATTAAGAGTTAATACCTGATATCTTAGCTAACTTTCCAGCTCCTGGGGTTTTAATTTGTTTGCCAACTCCTTTGAGAATATGTTTTCTCCCTTTATACCAAAACTCCATTGTCAAATCCCTGAAATTCATCCTCATATCTCCAATATTTAATAGCCATTGCACCCCTAAGAACACTCCACAAAAACCTAATTGTAAGAGCAAAAATTCTACTGAAAACTCCACCCCTTGTAATAGCCAAGAGAGTCTGCACATCTTACTCACTTGCATGTTATTACCATTAGGTGTAGTCACTGCCTGAGGAGTAGCAGATGTCACTTGGCATCCTAGCTCCTTCACAACCTCCGGATTAATGAAATTATGTGAACTACCCGTGTCTACTAAAATATGGAGAGGTTTCTTTGAATGGTAACCAATCACTCTTACTGTCCTGAATCCTAATGATCCATTAAGGGCATGAACAGAGATTTCCGTATTCTCTAAGGGCCTAATCAATTCCAGTCGTTCTTTATTATCATTTGCTGGTTTTTCTTCATGTTCACTTTCTAATTCTTCATGCTCTACTACCTCTATCAAATACAATTGTTTTAAGTTTGTGCACTTGTGACCAAATACATACTTCTCATTACAGATGTAACATAACCCTTTGGATATCTTCTCATTCATTTCTTTAGGACTCAAAGTCCTTCTACTGACCCCTTTAGATGTTGGTGCAACTACATTGCTAGTAGGAGTAGGTAATAAGGGAGGTTTACTTTAAAACCTTTGATCATACCTCCTATTGTGATTGAAATTCTGAACAAGTTGCTTCATAGCCTCCCAATATGCCTCTTGCATCCTTGCTGATTTGTAGACTTGAGATAAGGTCCTTAGATTTGCTATATTTACTGCCATATTCAACTCATTCTTTAACCCTCCAAGATAACATTTTACTCTGACAGGTTGACTCTAGTTAGATGTCTTTAAAAAATAGCCTGATAATCTTTCACAGATCCTGTTTCCTCATCTTCTTTATTTCTTCCACGGGATCATCATAGTCTGACCCAAATATTTCAGCTAATTCCATAACATACTCACTCCATGTTGGAGGATGTAAGTACTGCCTATACTTCATAAAAGCTAAGTGCTACTGGACAGCTTCACCCTCAAATTGCACGGATGCAGCATTTACCCTCTCATCCATGGGAACATTTTTCATATTAAAAAACAGATCCACCTTGAACAACCATGACCTCAAATCCTCTCTTGAAAACTTTAAGAAATCCAACCGTGACCACCTTGAGAATTGGAAATGATGATTGTTGTAACTTCCTGTACTTTTCTCCCTTTATGACCTTTCATCAAACTGCCTAAGTGCATCATTTAAGCCTTCCCTTTCTTGAACAATTGTAGGAGATTTACCCCTTTGATTTTCACCTATCGAGGCCAATTTCTCCCTAATTTCCATTACTGCTTGATCCAATCCCTTGAGAGTCAACACTTTTCCTGCCAGAGTTACCACCTCTGTCAAAACTTTTTGCATCATCTCCCTTAGTTCACCCATTTCACTACTAATTGCTCCATTAATTCCCTTATTACTTTTCGTCATTGTTCCAAGGAACGAAAAACTTTGATACCAATGTTACCCAAATAGCTTGAATCATTGACGATTCAAGGATTTGGAATAAGCTATTGCAGAACAACACCACAAGTTAAGAACAGAGAAGAAGAGAATAAGAAGAGAAAAGAGATTTTAGAGAAGAAAACAATGAATTGTATTATTCTAAAACTCTCGTACACTTCACTAGTTTATATATAATTGTAGAATTGACCCACTCCTTCTAATTCTCAACTAACTTTCTTGAACAATATCTCAATGTAACAGTAATGAACAGTGGCTAGTTTAACTAACTGTCAGTTATAACAGATTTTGCTGACATGGCAATTTTCAATTTTAATTAGCTAATTGTTGACATGGCAATTTCCAATTCTAATTAGCTAATTAGTGTAACAGATTCCCCGCGTATGAACTGAAAAATTCAGTCTTGGTGCCATTGAGAAGTATAACAGTACTCCTGCTAGTGGAAACACAAGACATTATTAGACGTATGAGCTTGCTAGGGAACCTAAAAAAGCATAAAGAGGGGTGAATAAAACCTATTCAAGTTCTGCTAGTGGAAACACAAGACATTATTAGACGTATGAGCTTGCTAGGGAACCTAAAAAGGCATAACGAGTGATGAATAAAACCCATTCAAGTTTATCAAAAGACCTTTTTCAGGTCAGTTGACCTTTTTCAGGTCAGTTTTAAGGAGCATACTAAAGCATCCACCTTTTTTTTTTTCAAAGAAACAGGACACTAGGTTGATCAATATAAATACAAATTCATGAATTGACACAATTTCTGAGAGCTCAAAACAACTTGAAGAGAGCATCGAACCCAGCATCTTTAAAAGTGGTGAAGAATTTCTTGCATAATTATGGCATTGTCTGATTTTCGACGATTGAGCAGAAAGGCAGTCTGAGAATGATGTACTAGTGTAGGGGTGGGCATGGTATGGTGTATACTTAATATCATATCGAAATCAAATTTTTTTATACTGCGGTATGGATGTTATGGTATTTGGTAGGAGTTTTAAATTATATTGGTATTTGATACGGTATTTGATATTTATGCAATAAATACCGAAATACAGTATACCACACTAAAGTTTTTTAATAATATATAAAATTAAATATATTATATTTAAAGTTATTAAATATATTTATATGTCATCCATTAGCCAATTGAACATAAAAGTAATTTTTATTCAGAAATAAATTTCTTGGAAAACTTATTATTTCAGAGTACTATGCTTAAATTTAGGTAATGTTGTTCAAAGTTTGCATCTTGGACTACTCAATCGTGATTGAAATGTTATTTTTGTGTAATTGATTAACAAAGATAGTTGTTAGTCTAATATGATTGAGACGTTTTTAAAGTTTAAAGTTATAGTTTTTTTGTATGAATATATTTAAGTCGAAATAAAATAAAGTATGGTTACCGATTTATCATATCATAAAATACCGAAATCAAATTTAAAAATATCAAACCATACCGAACTAATTTGATATGATAATGATATTGTTCTTTTAAATTTCAAAAATTAAAATTATCATACTAAAATTTAAAATACGGTACCATACTATGCCGACAACTACTTACCTATGTTCGTTGTCCGAGGTAAGCATGAAAAACTTGACTGACCAAAAACTGACACACTACTTTTTGTTAAAATCAACAGAAGTTGCCTAATCACTATGGTCTGGGCACTCATGTTCAACCAAAGAAGGATTGCACATGGATTGTCTAGAATTAAATGTTTGTTGCTCAAGACTTGAAAGCTCTGTACTAGGTACTTTCTTTATTCGGTATTAGTCATTCTTATTATTTTAAAGAGAGACGTATCAATTGCCTAAAAAACCTATTTTTCTTTAATTTTTTCAAAAACTTCAAACCCTTCTCTCTTCTCTTTCTATTTATTATTCTTTTTCCTCCATCACTTTCAAAATGTATAAAAAAAGAATTTCAATTGCTTCTATTTACCTACTTAAATTAGGGTATGCATCGACTGGTTCATTTCGAATTTTTATATTATCGATTCAGTTTATTGATTTTTGATTTTTAAATACGTTAAATTAATAATTAAATCAATAAGATATTTTTTTTATCGATTTTAGGTCTTTAATGGTTCGATTTTTTATTTAACCGATAAAAAAATACTCATAAAATAAAAAAATTAGTAATTAACATGAAAAGAAACTGAATCTTAGTTGAAATAATAATAAACCCAATAATAATAATAATTTAGTATAGTCTTATTGGGTTATCGGTTTACCCCAATAACCCAATTAAAAAAATCGAAATCAAACCAATAATCCAATAATTTTTTTTTATAAAATCATTAAAAAAATTGTTAACCCAATAACGATAAATCAATAACATTTTTATCGGTTCGATTTTTGCACACCCCTAATTTAAATTGTGATTTCTTACTCCATTAATTATAATAGGAAATGTAATTGTGCATGTGAGTCTCCTCAAAATACTAATCGAAATAGTAATCGGAAACTACTATGAAACACTAATCGAAAAAAATAATCTCATATTTTTAACACAAAAAAATAAACAAAAAACATAATTTTTTTAGATAATAGCTTACTTGATCGACGAAAATTCAACCTTTCACTATTTCGGAGCGGGGAAAAAACTCAAAAACACAATTTTTTAGAGAAAGATTGGATAATTAAGGGTAGACGTGGGTTATTTTTTGATATATTATAAATATGAGGGAAGTGAATGGTATTTATCCACGTGGATAGACACATAAACAACTTTTTTCACGTGTACGCGGGTGTTTTATATGTTATGATTTTTGGACCACAAAAGGGGCACGCGACCTACTAAATCAATAGGTTCAGGGGTATTTATAAAACGAGACAACTTCAGGAGGATAATTGATACTTCTCTCTATTTTAAATAGTTTTGCCAAATTAATTACTTATTAATTTATCAAATTAATTAAAAAAAATCATTTCACTCTTGCAATTATTTTTTTTTAAAGTGAAAACAAATTGATTTGTAAAGTTACAAAAAAAAAAAAAGCTTCTTAAATGGGAACAACCAGGCCAAAATACGATTTGGATGGTTGTTACCGATTGTATTTTGTAGTTTCTTCCATATAATGTTTATATTGATTCTTATTTAAAATTTATTAAATTATATTATTAAATTTATTGTTATACATAATAAAAAGTCTCTAGGAATTATTAATGTGATGGCATGTTACTTTATTTTTCTTCTCATAAAAAAATTGTAAAAGAAAGTTTTTTTCCCACCCTTTCCACGTGTCACGCATTGATTTTCTGAAAATTTGGCCGAAGTCTTTCTTTCCCAAGCCCAATTTTCTTATGCAAAGAATGAATTGCTGACGATTGATAATCGGTCACCAACTTATGATGAATCTGAACCCTAGCTCTATTAAATCAAGTTAGGTAATCTTTAATTATGTGGTCAGTAAATTGGCCAGCTAGCGTCTTCACGTTTACTTCAATTTCCTTAAAAAGGCCACCTAAGAGATTAGAGAGATCGAATATTGAAAGAGACCCAAAAATCTACGATTATCATCACGTACATTAATATTCATTCATTAAAATATGGAGGTTAAAGTTGTCTCCAAGGAAAGCATAAAGCCCTCTATACAAACTCCTCATCACTTGAGGAACTACAAAATCTCCTTCCTAGACCAATTTACTCCTTGTTCATACATCCCAGTCATTCTCTTTTACAATGCCGAAGATAATGTTGATGAATTTGAGGTACCCCAACTAGTTGTCAAGAAATCCCTGGCTGAAACTCTAAGCTATTACTATCCTCTTGCTGGCAGATTCAAAGATGTACATTACTCCATTGAGTGCAGTGACGAGGGAGTTGTATACATGGAAGCCCAAGCAAACTTTAATCTCTCAGAGTTTCTTGAAAATCCTGATATCCCATTCCTTAACAAGTTCCTTCCGTGCAATGGCAACTGCCTACAGCCATGTTATAATCAACCTCTCCTTGCTCTCCAAACCACCACTTTTGAATGTGGTGGAATAGCCATTGGAGTTTGCATGCTTCACAAGGTTGTCGTCCTCTATACCTTAATTTTACGTACATACTCCTAGTAGTGGAGTAACATAGTGCTCCCTCCATTCTTAGTGCATAGTTTTCTTTTTTTTTTTTTAAATCAAATGATATAAATTTTGATCAACATTATTTTAAGATGTATTCGTTAATCAAAATGAAAAGAGGAAAATTGCAATTTATAATACTTTTCAAATAGTTTTGGAATATTAAAATTTTAATTTTAAAAATTAACTTAATCTAATTCAATTTAGCTTTGAAATTAATCAAATTGACTCTAAAAAATCGAACCATGCACTTAAAAAGGAGTGGAGGGAGTATGTACAATGTGTGTGTGTTCATATATATATATATATATATATATATATATATATATATTGAATTTGTCCCATGTTTGAAGACAAAAATGAGTTTGAGCGCTGTTCACATTAAAAAAAAAGACGAGAAATTAAGTTCTCTTGGCCAATTACAAATATTTTGTTTTTTTTTTAAATGGCCTTTTAAAAAAAAAATTGTGTAAAAGATGGGATCTCTTATAAAATGGATATAGGACTAAAAGATATTTATATGCCTGCAAAACCAATTTCGCAAGATTTATGATCCTGAGAAACGATAGTATTAGTTGATTTGGATGGCGTTGCTTTGTTTCGAGTCTATAATAATTTATGCCTTAGCTTGTTGGGGAAGTTAATAGTAAGTGAATTTGCAGCTCACACGTCTTCAAAACAATTGAAACTTTTTTTCCCGTTTAAATAAGAATGATCTATTATTTTTCATCTATTTGAAAAAAAGAATGATCTTTATTTTTTTGGTAATATTTTAGTTCTAGTTTTCTCACATGACATGTTTGAGATCACTAGATTAAACAATATTTTGATATATTTGACATAACTTTAATTTAAAATCACAAGATTTAAAAATCTTCTTTATTTTTATAAATTTGATGTCAAAGTCAAAATAGGTCATTTTTTAAAATCGAGGGAGTACTACATTTTTGTTAAGGAAAGTGTTTCATGCCCCCCCAAAACCTTTATATTTGTTGTTACTCCCTTCGTCTAATAATACTTGTCCACTATACTAAAAATAGATGTCAATAATACTTGTGTTGAAAAAGCAATGAATAATTTACTCTTTTCTACACATTTTACCCTTACTATTAATTACTATTTATCACTTAATGCATTAAATTTATTATAGTCAAAGGTTAACATGATAAAATCAGGAACGAAGCGATGATAAAACATGGGGTTCGAATGAACCCAATAACTTTTTCGTAGACCCTATATTACCATTAGAAATTCCAATAAGCATATACTACGTAACTTTTATCATCTGAATCCACTTGCATAATCAAACAAATGGTTCAGTAATACCGAAGAGGCTGCAAAAGGTCTCTGTCTTGCAACTGTGTGGGTGGAAATCCACTCTTAACATACTTTGATGTGCTTTTTTGCTATTATATGTGTAGATTTCTGTTTAAAAAGAACTATAGTAATTGCTATTCTACCTTGTATGTACGTTTGCTTATAAACGTTCGTTTCTCAATGAAAAAACTATTTTTTTCTTTCACAAACACTCAAATCCAAGTTCCAAAATCAAATTTTCAAGAATAAATGTTATTTATATCAACCTTCATCCCTTTTAATTTGATTTTTAGAATTCCAAACATGAAATTCTGGCTTGGCCTCATAAATTACCCTTATTATTTATTTTTCCTTAACCTGTATATATGCCAAATCAAATAAGGAGTAGATAAGTATTGTTGGAGGAAATACTATAATAATTTGTCCAACATAATAGGTTGTTGATGCATCGACGATGAGTACTTTCTTGAAAACATGGGCCAAGCTGAGCCATGGTGAAGGAGATGAAACACTGTATCCAGACTTCACTTCAGCTGTTTCTTTATTCCCTCCGATAGAATCATTACCAATAAAGTTCCAAAGGAATTCCGAGGACTTCTATTTCCAAGGCTCTAAATCTCCTATGAGAAGATTCTTGTTTGAGTCCAAAGCCATAAAGGCTCTCAAGGCTAATACCTCTAGTAAAACCCTTCCTTTTCCATCTAAAATTGAAGCATTGACAGCTTTCATTTGCAAACGGATTGCAACAGCCTCTAAATCCCTCATGGATGCACCAAAGACTTTACTTATCACGCATGCAGCTAATCTGAGGCCTCGCGCTGAGCCACCTTTGCCCCAAAAATCTTTTGGGAACCTTCTTTGGTTGCCATTTGCTTTTTATGACCCTTTAGACACTAACATGGAGCTGCCTGATCTGGCAATAATGCTAAGGGAGGTGTTTGCCCAATTAACTGCCGAGAACATTAAAGGTATACATACATATAATTTTGATTTAAAAGTTCAACAAGTTTGGGTACAAGTACTAACATTTATTTCATTAATTACAGATATAGACAGTGAATGCACGTTCGCATCGATCAACGAGCTGCTCGAAAGTTGGTCAACAATTGAGAATATAAAGATTTTTAGATTCACAAGTTGGTGCAATATGGGGCTATATGATGTTAATTTTGGGTGGGGAAAGCCTGTTTGGGTTGCTCATATGGGGGATTTACCCGATGCTCATGTGAGATCCAAGCAACAATTTGTGTTTCTAGAAAGTGCATGTCGAGAAGGAATAGAGTTGTGGGTTGCTTCTGATGATGAAGAGATAAGGGTTCTGGAAAAGGATTCAGAGTTTCTTGCATATGCCAGCCCAAATCCAAGTATAATTTGCATCACAAAAATATAGTTTTCTAAGAACCAGGCCTTTTTTTGGGTACATGGAGAAATTTTCAAGAATTTAATAGAGTTGTGGGTTGCTTCTGATGCTGAAAAGATTAGTGTTCTTGAAAAGGATCCAAAGTTTCCTGTATGGAATTAATTCTACATTTATTCATTTAGTATAATGCAAAGATAATAAACTTTTATGTTACAAAGGAAATGAATATATCTATTCTAAATATTGTTCCAATAGAATTATGTAACATGTAAATTAATGGTACTTTAATATCATTAAGTTTCATTCTTGCAACTCCACTTTCAAATCCTATATAAAAGGTGTCTTTGGAGAAGATAAAAAGACAAAAAAAAAGAAAAAGAAAACATCTTCCTATTTTCCTTTTCCTCTTGAATTATTTTTGAGCAATTGGTTTGGGTAGCCTCCAAACTTTCAGGCATGAGTGCACGTGTTTGTAAGTAGCTGTGGAACCTTGGGAAGCAAACGATTAGAAGGATTTGCACCGAAGTCAGGCCGAAATCACTTTCAAGGCAGTGACTTGCCACGACACAGTATTTGTGACTATTCTTTTACTATTATTAATTCCAATTTTATATTAATATTGCAGTATTTTCTTCAACAATTTAAAAACGATTTCCTTACATACAATATTGATTAATGACTATCTTTTTAAACAAAACTTTTTCTGATTTGTCAAAACTTGAGTCATTGAACGAAAATAATTTTAAATATTGGTCAAAAAAACTTCTGATTATGTTAGAACAATTAGAAGTTGATTATGTTTTGTTTAGTGATGGTTCTAACACTATTATGGTTGTTGACGAATTTACTCGAAAGAAGTTTAAAAAGGATAACAAAAATGCTAAAGGACATTTATTGAGTCATGTGACTAATAACTTGTTTGATTTATTTGTTACTTACAAATCTGCTAAAGAAATATGTGATAGTTTACAAAACTCAAAATAGGGAGGACAAAATGATGTCCAAGTTCATCTTGTTGAGGGTGATAAAGTGATCGTTGTATAGTCGTCGAGGCGAATCTGGTGGCTAACAAGACTGACTGGGTGTTGGACACAGGCACTTCAAGGCATTTCTGTGCCAATAAAAAGTTGTTTTATGACTTTATCGATTCCACTGATGGCGAGTGCGTCTACATGGGAAACTCCATTACCGTTGGAAGTTATGGATAAAGGAAAAATTCTTCTTAAATTAACTTCTGGTAAAATATTAGTATTGAACAATGTTCTATATATTTTCTTCCTTCGTAAAAATTTAATTTCTGGAGTATTTCTAAATAAAGTAGGTCTTAAAGTTATTTTTGAAGCTGATAAAATAATTATTTCTTATGGAAGACATTTTGTTGGGAAAGGATACCTTAGTAGGAATTTATTTATACTTAATACTATTCAAGAGACTGCCAGCAACTAGATGGTTTAAAAGTGGCTTGACAAAATGCCTTTATGTATATACAATTACCTAGGCTAAAGTTAGGTTCTTCTTAGCGCTAAAACCCACTGCTGTGAAGGAAATTAGAAGTACTTCAACTTAGTTCCCTGTGTGTAGATTGTGTGCAACGTTTTTGTATACCACCAGCTTAATTAACTCCAAAGTAATATGAAGTAATTTATAGTAATAACTGTTCAGAAGATAGTTCGAAAACAAAAAAAAAGTTTCTTACAAATTAAATTATATTTATCGTGTAAACATTTGATTACAACAGTTAAAGGTTATCAGCTAATGGCATACCTCATATTGATCCATCGTCAGAATTACTCCTCAAGGATAATTTGATTAATCATTGTAGAGAATAGAAGAAGAAATATATAGTTGGAGAAATCTTTTGCTTGTCCAAGATCGTTAACTAAGATCGAAAAATTCAACTAAAGAAGAGAAAGCTACGTAAAGAGAAAGAAGAACTTTAATATGGAGAACACTACTTGAATTGGTTTTATCTTTGGTTGTTTCTTGGTTGGTAGCATATGTACAAGACCTATCCCTATTTATACCTAGAAATTAATCTAGATACATATACAAGAATAATCTAGTGAACTTTATCTTCTACCACTAATCTAGAATATCTAGATAATTTTACAAGACACTACACTAGAACACTCTACAAGAACCTATGTTATTCCATCAGTAGACTATTCTAGAAACTTAGCTAGAGAACTATGATACTCATTCTTCCAAAAAATTCACTTTACATATTTTTCACAATCATACTTTAGTGTGCAAATAGATATCATATATTAATTTGATATAAGTATTTGGGGTAAATTTTCATCCATATTAGATTTGAAGGTCTTCATTTAGAGAGTTCAGAGCTAAAAGGGATAATTTTTAAATCTAGAAGTCAAAACAAATGTTTTTTTTTAATGTAACAAGGCGGACAGTTTGCCCAAAAATGGGCAAACTACAACTAACACCATTCACATCGTCTGACAAACGTTTGGTGAGGAAAAAAATATTAATAGGATTTGTCCAAAAATAGGCAAATCACATTTTCATAAATATTTTTTTAATAGTTTGATTTGTGGGCAGACTACTTTTATTTGGGTAAACTATAATTCTTCCACTGATAGATTCGATTGATGATTGCTTAAACATCACACTGTTAATATTTCTGGAAAAATTCTTATTTATGTGAACTTTTTGTCATTTCAAATTTTTTAGAAATGGAACAATTTTTTTACTAATAAATATGTGTTGTTGTTCACTCCATTTATCCCATTTATCTATCATATTATTCTACTATTCGAAATGTCTATATATCAATTGAAACGGATGTATGTAAATGCAATCAATATTGTAAAATGAAATCATCAAGGACAACTTCAAAAAATTTCGATTGTAAATTTTGGAGTTTCATAGTGCAGCCGAACAGAATCATTATCTCTAAAACATGAAAAATCATTTAGGCCTTCTTCTGTATGATCCAAATAAGGAATGACGTTCGGAACATAATTAATACTATCATCATGTGAGGAAATAGCGATATCGTCCTCATCTGAATTGTCATCATCATCCGACGTTTGATCATCATCATTTAAACTATCTCTATTTGATTTATGATCGACTACATCATTAGCTAGCTCATTGTTGTTCACAATTTTTGTGAATTGAGTCAATGTAGGATTGTCTGGAAATGCGTTACAGCTAAAAAATAATATAATTATAATTTTTATAATTCAAACATGTTATAACGATCCTTAAAGAATAGAAAAAAATATATAATGTCTTTACCTATCCTTTGATTCAATTGAAGTGTATCGGTATAAATTAATCGGTTCTTGATTGTTCGGTTCTCCAAACTCACAATTTTGCAAATACTTATTTCAGAAATATTATCAATGTGATATTTAATCAATTATCGATTGAATTTCTCAGTAAAAGAATCATAGTTTGCTCAAATAAAAATAGTTTGCCCACAAATGGGCAAACTATTAAAATAAATTTATGAATATTTGGTTTGCCCATTTTTGGGTAAACCCTATTATTTTTTTTCGCTCAACAAACGTTTGCTAGATGGTGTTAATTATAGTTTTCTCATTTTTAAACAAACTATCTATTTTGTTACATAAAAAAAAAGAATCATTCATTTTAACTTCTAGGCTTGAAAAAATTATCCCTTTTAACTTCGAACTCTCAGTTAGAACCATGGATATTCATAGAACTGACTAGGAAATTTATTTAATTTAGATACATAAGATTATCTTTTTGTTGTGGAACTTTATTTTCAAGGACCTGAAAATATTCCTCCATTTTGCTGATATACTCACTCCACCATATTTGCTTGTTGCACAACTCTTAAATGAGAAATTATTAAGGGTTACGACTTGACTAATAAATACCTTATTGACTCTTCTTCAATTAATATGCGTATAATTAAAAAAATAATTAATCATCTCTTGAATTCTTAAACATGTCAACTATTTTGATAAAATTTTTAGCAAACATGTAAGTGTTTTGCAGAATTTTTGACTTTTGAGAAGAGTCGTCACTTAATTTTGAGAAGGAATTAAGAAACCTTTATAAAATACTTTGAACGATCCAAAACAAAAAAATCGTTCAGATTTTGAAGATTCTGAGTAAGCGGTTCCTATTAACGTTTTAGGAAGGTGTTAGGCACCTAAAACGTCCGCTAACTTGCGGTTATCCGGATTGTTTGAAAACATCTTTTGATTAACTTCTAAAAATTTAATTTATTGAAAAGTGATTGACTTTTTAGAAAGAACTTTTGTAAAATAGATTTAGGCGACTTAGTAGGGATTTTAACTAAGTCTAAATGAAACTGATAAACAAATAAACACATAAAAGGAGAAAGGAAGGAGAAAGTAAAGAATTTGGGCCATTCGACCCACTCCATCTGTCCTGATCTAGTTTTCGGGCCTTTTTGACCTAAAATCCGTTCCACCTGTATTAAATTTACAATGTTGGCTTCGAGGCCCAAATGAATGAATAATGAAAGAAAGAAATAAATAAACAATAAAAAAGACAACAATAAATAAATAACGACAACAAATAAATAAAGAAAAACGAGGCTCGGGTTTCGTCGTCGCTTCAAGAATAGGACTTTAACCCATTTCCCTTCTTTCGACTCCTTGCATCCATATGCTGCGAAGTTGCCTTTTTAGTTTTTTCGAAAGTATTCTAAAAAGAGAGTGGGCCTCAAGGCCCATCACGTAATGCAAGGGGAAAAAGTCCATTTGGACTCCCAAACGGGTTCATGCAAAAGAAAAGGAAATGAAGGAATTAATACACGTTTAAGAATTTTACACTCATAGATAAATTATGAAATAAAAATGTTCACATTTGTAGGCAATAAGAATATCAATCCATGAGTAAAAAAAAAAAGCATGAAGAAGAGTGTATCACTAAAGCTCTTTCTCAATTAGAATGCAGTAGATAGAGAATCCTCAATAATGTCCAGGAAAATACTTTATCACTAAGAAAGATCACTTATATATAAAAGAAAACATTTCCAGTACAGGATATAGGACAACTAAAACAAAAGGGTGACAAAGGTCTTTAGACACCTAATTTCGTCCCTCCCCGATATCGTTTTTACCTATTGTTTACCTTATCCTACCGTGTACCCTCATCCGTGTGACAATCCCTCCACAAAATGACAAAAATAACAACCCCCTAACTAATTTTGTCTTATCCTAATATTCTAAAAACCCACCCAACAAAAAATTGACAACACATCCTAACAACCTACCCAATCAAAATAAAACACATCACTCTACCCCACCTACCCTAACCCCTAATTCACCTCACCCCTAGCCAGCTCCCCTCTCCTCACGTTTAGAACACATATACACTCCACTAGAATAGCAACAAAGAGGAGGATATACACAAAAAAATCCGCCCCTACAAAAGGAATTCGGTTGGAACATGGGGGGAGGACTCCATTTTTTTTCCAATTCATAAACGTACATATATACTCTCACAGGGATGGATATACAGATGGACCCACAGGGATATACGGGGAATTTGGAATTTTCCATTTAGAGAAGAGAGGTATACACACACTCACTGACTGGAGGGGGTGAGGCTTTTTCTTCTTCAGAGGGACACACGAACAAGAGTGGAGCTCCATTTTTGTTTCCATTGAACAACACACAGAATACTCTAAAGAAAAAAAAAGGTCTTCACCATGGATTGAACATAGACCCACTCACGAAGCTCTTACCACCCATCAACACATACGGGTTTGATCGGAGAAACGCGTCACACACTGCACGAAAAAAAATAGAGAGGTGATTAGAGAGAATCGAAAGGGAGAAGAGATTGAGAGGGAGAGAGTAAAAATAGTGAGAACGAGAAGAAAAAGTGGTGGTTGTCGTTCTGGTTTAGATTTGTGACTAGAAACAGAAGGAAAGTATATCAAAGTTGAGATTTGATCGTCGTTGAGGTTCCTTTGGTTCGCGAGCTCCGATTGATCGCAAGTTGTTCGGAATAAAGTCATCAATTGAGCCGTCGAACAATTTGCGGATTGAAAAATTGAGGTTCTGTTCGGGATATTCGGACGTGGTCTTCATTTTTTTTTCACTCGATTAATATTGAAATTTGAAAGCTACGAATCGAGGTCCAATTTTATTCCCCTCTTTTATTTCATGTTTATTATATTTGATGTGTTGGAGTGAATATTGTGTTTGGTTGATGATTGTGACGTGGTGATATATTTCGATATTGTGTTTGAGAAATCGCGATTACTGTGGTTGATATTGATTGATTGATTTACATGAATGAAGGAATTGAAAGAGTTGAATTCATGTGGGAATAAGTGGGCGAGAATTGAAAATTTGATATAATTAGTAAACTTTGATTAGTTTGATTCGTTAGTTGTTTGACTTGAAATAAACGTTAATTGAATTTGGTAGTATCAAGATACGCTGATTGGAATAGGCAAGACGTAGGTCGGGTAGGCAAATCTAGAGATTGTGGGTTGATTGAGTGTTTGAAATTTGATTGAATGGTTTGATTTTAGCACTTTTTGAATCAATTATATAATTTGGCCAGGGAATGCCCCGAAGTATCTGTATATATTTATTCACCGGGGAATGCCCCGAGGTATCATGTACCCGGAGGACGTTCTTGGTGAAGGCCCGAGGCGTCGGGTAGAGCATTAGTTTAGGATTAGCGTAGGTTTACTTTTAGTCCCTTTTTAGCTCGGATTGTAATAATTGGACTGGACTTTACATTTCGGATTGTTTTGTTTTGTTTGATTATTTTGCATGCTTTTGTGCGGTTTATACATTTCTTAGTGCCAAAAATAGTCGATACACTCTACCAAGCGACCGTGGTTGAACCACGGGATCGAGAGGTGCCTAACACCTTCCCCTCGATCAACAGAATTCCTTAGCCGAAATCTCTGTTCGCAAACCAGTTTAAAGAGTCGAATGATTTTGGAAAGGATTTTCTAATGGTGACTTGGCACACCGGATTATGCCAAGTAGCGACTCTGAATAAAAAATGTTAATAATTCTTTTCCAAAACAAATTTTCATTTCTTGTCACTTAAATAATAAAACCCTTTCGAACTTAAAAACATAAATCTTTTTTGGAGTACGTAAAAAGGGGGTGTGACATCTCTGGCGACTCTGCTGGGGGCGCTATGACAAGTTTTCAGAAATCAAGCTATTTTTGGAGTCGTATCAACTTTGTTTGGCATTACGAGTGTATAAGCATTGTTTGTGGTTATTGTTTGTGTTATTTTCACTTTTGTGCTTTTTCGTGCTCTTTGTTTATAGTATTTATTCTATGTGTTACCGCTTTATATCTGTCATCATGAGTCCACCCCCCGGCCTTCTTTCTGCAACAAGTCCGTAGTACACGTGTTGTACACAACCTCTAGTTGAGTCACCCTTATTTTAGGGGGGAACTGTCGGTGTTATGGAGTAGGTGGAAAGCAAAGCAGCCACTATCGACCATATGCTCCCCTGAACAGCCTTGTTAGTAAACCACAACGTAGGTCAGCCTTTAGGTCATGCTTATGTGCATCATACGGAGACCTAGCGGGACCCACATGACCCTTTGTAGGATACTCACCTCTAAAGCATCCCTACGTGCTAACTGCTGCATTTTTAAGGGTAACGTGGTCATTTGACGGACTGATTTTTGAAAAAAAAAAAATTTGTTAGGAGTAAGGTGCGTAGGCAAAAACGAAAAAGAAAAATAGAAAAAGTTAGTCGAAAAAAAAAGAGAGGAATGTCGTAGTTTATTTTAGAATTCTTTATGGCTTTGATTCTTCACAATTCAAAAACTCAAAAAGATTTTTTTTTACGTTTTGCATTTGTCTTCTCAAAGTACCATAAATTCAAAAAATAAATAAATAAATAAACAAATTTAAAAAAAAATGAAAAAAGAGGGTTTTGTTTGTCTTTTCTACCTATTTGTCATAAACGAAATACCAAAAATATTTTTCTACATAATTAGTGGTGTCAGTCTTAGTTGAAGTGTCTAGTTGAAAATCAGAAAAAGTTTTTATTCGTTTGTTTTGGTAGTGTCTCTTAAGTTAGGGTCAATTTATTAGTTAATCGTTAATTGTCCAATCTGGATGAACTACGCATACCTGATTCCCTTCCCTTGGGTTGGAATGCGTAGGCAAGCCTCAGTTGGTCCGGTAATTCTTTGTGTTGGCCTTTGTCTTAGTATTAGCCTAGGTCTCTCGCCCTGAAATCTAGAGTTGTTTGCCAAGTAGACTGATTTCGGTCAGTACTTTTGTTCGGCAAATTGGAGTACAGATATGGTCTGTCCCATCGACTTATGTTTGCGTCAAAAATCTCAAGGGGTTGGGAATCCTCTACTCCTGTCGAATTTTTTGAGATGACGTCTTGTGTGTTATTACAGGATGGATTTGTCCACCAAGTCTAGAGTTTTGATGGTTTTCAAGGTTCCCAAAAAGTTAATCAAATGGTGGGAAATGTTTAACTATGTTGATCAGCAGAAACTGGTTAAAATATTAGGTGATCTTACGGAACTTCTGCATGTTACCCCTCGTCCAGATTTAATAGAGGCTTTGTTGACCTTTTGGGATCCGAGTAGTATGGTATTGAGGTTTGGGGAATGTGAAATGACTCCTACTTTGGCAGAAATATCCGGTTTGTTGTATTTGTCCTATATCGAGAAGGATATGATCCGAGCACGAAATCATACTGACGTGAGATTTTTGCAGTCTTGTGGTTTAAAAAGTAAGGGTATCCGTTTGGGTTGTTTAAGTGATTCATGGGTTTCCTTAGATTTTTTGTTCGCTAGATTCGGGCCCTCGGAAGGTTTTGATTGCTTTTGGGATGAATTTCACGTGACTAAGGAGAAGTGGGAGAGAAAGCATCTTGAAGTCTTCACCCTCGCTTTGTTAGGTTTTTTAGTGTTTCCACTAGAAGAAAGACGTATTAATACCCGTTTGCAATCTGTAGTGATGGCCCTATTTCATAAGGATCAAAATGACAAGGGCATTAATCAAAAGGGCAGGTTCACTCTCATACCCATGATCTTAACAGAAATATATAAGGCTTTAACCGAAGTGAAGGGGGGAAGGAGATTTTTTGAGGGCAGTAACCTGATATTGCAGTTATGGATGATGGAGTATTTGCATGCGCCTTCTTTAGTTAGACATGACATATTAGATCGTTGTATTCCCAATCGAGTGAAAGCCATGAACTCCAGGTTGCGTTTGGATAAATTCTCACTACTCGTGAGAGTCGAGGCTTGGATTGAATTTCTTGAATCAAGAACCGGGGCTAACATTTTGTGGACTTATCTGTGGATTCGACCGAAGATAATCTTGTTGAGTTGTCAGACGCAACTCCCTTTAGTTATGTTAGGGCTCAATTGCACTAGACCATAAAGTCCTTCTAGGGTAATGCGCTAGTTGGGTAGGCTGCAGGACGTGCCACCAGCAGTGGATCTTCTGAAGGATGTTGAGTACTTCAAGGACCCAGCCTTAGGTGAGAGCAAGTATGAGCAGTTTTGGAAGCATGCAACAAAGCTGGGTGTGGACACACTCAAAGAAAGTATGGATAATCTGGGCTATACTCAAGGATATGGGGTTTGGCTTCAATCTATCCCTCGGGGTGTCAATCAACCCTTACTAGCGCAACTTAGAGGGAGAATATAGGAAGAATGCATAGTAGACGACCATCAGGATGAAAGTGTAGGGTCCAAAGTGGAAACACTGAGGGTTCAGTTAGCAGATTTGTGCAAGACAGTAGAAAGGTGTCAAAATAATCTTTCCAAGTGCACTCCTCATGAAGTAGGAATACGGGCCCGAAGCTTCTTCCCCGATATCAGGGTGTCTTTACAGGATATGCTACAAAGTTTAAATAGGAGAAAGACAACTTCAGAGGCAGGTCTGTATCAGCCAGGGTCATCACGCCGAACACCAGTCTGAAAGAGCACTTCTTATCTTTATTCAGTTTGAGTCTTTTATGAGTTTGTCATGGTAGGGTGGTGTCTGCTTTAAGTCGAAGTCAAGTTGTTTTGGTATTAAGGTCTTTATCAGTGATTTTACCTATGTCGTCTTAAGGGTCTAGGATGTTGTCTCGTATTTGTTGTTTAGTTTTAAAGTGGTCCCCAACTTTTTGTACATTTTTGTTGTTTCCTTTCTTCAAATTGTTATGATGTTATCGTCTTTCTTTTGTTTGTTTATTTTCGTTTTCGCAAAAAAAAGTGGGTAATGTTTATGCACATGCTGCCCGAACTACGCAAGATCTGATTCATGTACAACATGATACGTAGGCAACCTACTTTTGGGTTCGATCTAATCATTTTGTTTCGTTGTTTTTCATTATTTTTCCTCTTCTAAAGAAAAACAAAAGCTATAAAGAATGATAAAATAAAGGTAGATAACGAGAGAAAAGAAAAGAGCAGAGATGAATGCAAAAAAATATATATAATAATATAATGATAATAATAATGTGTAGATAAAAAAAATAAAAGAAATGTAGAAAAAATTAGGATGATGTTAAAATGACCTCGCTACCCTCAAAAGCTGGTAGAAATGAACATGAATATAGGACAATTTTACCAATGTGATTCCCATGCTTGTTGTGTGCCCTAATACTAACGGATGTCATCTTTGATGAGCATGTTCTTTCAGAAAACAGTGGTAGGTTTGCAGCACTCTGGCTAGTCACCCATACTTCGCTAGATCCAAAGCAAAGCTCTCCATGGCTAGCAGGGAGATTGAAAATTCGCTCATTGACCCGGACCAGGATCATAGGGAAGAAAGTTCTGAACACAATGATGAGGTAGTAAGGCTCAGGCAATAATTAATAGATTTATACCGGGCATGGGCCAGCGGAATGCCTCCTCCTCCGCTCCCTGAAGGTCTTGGGAATATCTCTAACTGCCCACCGCTCTCTCAGGCGTAATTCTATGCTCTTACTGAGTCACCTGAGCACGCGTTAGGATTCACTCCGCGACATTATTATCCTGGCAATTCTGGTGTGCCCTTGGCAGCTCCCCAATCAAGACCAGCTGCTTAGCCAGCGCCACCGATCTCACTGGTATTTGTGGCTCCGCCACCACATGAAACTCCCATATATGTTGTGCGTCCCACAACGAGGCTTTCTAGGTCTGCCAGTGAGCCAGTACTAAAGGTTTCAGATAGTCAGTATTATGCCCCGGAGCCTACTTTGCAAATGAATGAACTGTATGGTACACTCAGCCGCCTGCATTTTCATTTGATACAGAGAAACCGGTCGCAGCAGAGGAACAGGATATCATAGCCCGAAAATTGAAAAGTTTAGAACAAGCTATGAGGAACTTGCAAGGAATCGGAGATTATAGGAGTGTTTCCTATAAAGATCTTTGCATGTTTCCAGACATCAACCTTCCCCCCGGTTTTAAAATGCCTAAGTTTGAGAAGTATACAGGACACGGTGATCCCGTTGCACACTCGAGACGTTATTGCAACCAGTTGAGGGCTGCAGGAGGAAAGGAATAACTGCTCATGGCCTTCTTTTGAGAGAGTCTTTCTGATCTGGCCTCAGAATGGTTTATCGATCGAGATATCGATAAATGGAACAGCTGGGATGATTTGGCTGCCGAATTTGTTCAACATTTTCAGTACAACATCGACCTGATTTTGGACAAAAAATCCTTGGTCAATATGAAGAAAAAGAGCACTGAAGGTTATAGGGAATACGCGATAAAGTGGCGTGAACAGGCCGCCAGGGTAAAGCCTCCAATGAAAGAAAGTAAGTTGGTAGAAGTTTTCATTCAGGCTCAGGATTAGACCTATTTTCAACATTTACTTCCGGCAATGGGAAAGTCTTTTATGAAAGTCCTCAAAATAGGGGAGATGATAGAAGACGGAATTAAGATCGGCCGAATAGTGAATTTTGCCGTATTAAAAGCCACCACACAAGTGATTCAAGGTGGATCTGGTGCATTTAGAGGTAAAAAGAAGAAAGAGGACGTGGCGACTGTTGTAGCTGGAACCCATTCCTATCCCAAAAGGCCACCTCGCCCCTATCCCCAGTCCCAAGCCCAAGTCTACGCTCAAGCTCCGTATATTCCTCCCCACCTTTACTACCCTCCACAAAACCCTTTATATTCCATTTCGCTACCCCCATACCCAGTATATAGCGTGCAGCCATATGCCCAAACCCTTTTTTACCCGCAGTGGCGCGCACAAGCTCCATAAAATTGCCCATTCGCTCCACCAAATAACCAAAACCCCTCCAGACCCACCTTTCAGCCTAGGCCCAAGTATAAGAAGGATAAGGTGGTCAGAAATCAATTCACACCTCTTGGGGAGTCGTATGCTAGCTTGTTTGATAGGTTGAGAAAGTTGAAGGTTTTAAGCCCAATTCAAGAAAGGCTTTCAAACCCACCGCCGAGGAATCTGGATTATTATTTAAGGTGTGCATACTGTTCTGATATGCCAGGCCACGATATCGAGAAATGCTGGCATTTAAAGAGAACTGTACAAGATTTAATTTACACAAATCAGATGTTGGTCGAGGCCCCGGAGGGTCCAAACATTAACTAGAATCCGCTGTCAACCCATGCTGAAGCCAATATGTTAGAATTGGTATATGATGGAAAAGAGTCTTCGAGGGGTTATAATCCTATTGTTAAGATAAAGACCATTGAGGAGAAATCGATGAATGTAGCGGAGTCTTTGAAAGCAATGTTATTGAGCCAGAAAGGAATGATAGAAGATAAAGCCCAAGAAAGCACAAAGAAACCCCTGATTACAGTATAGGGCACCAGAAGGCATATTGATTTAAGTCAGGATAAACCTAAGTTGACAGTGGTGGAAGCTCTGAGTCAGCCATCTTGACGGTGAAAGGAGTACTGACAGCGCCTATTGTCCTCAAACCGGTGACCCAACCTCCGATAGTTGACACAAAAAGGATTCCTTGGAATTATTTGTGGACTGTGATGACCTATCACGAGAAAGAAGTTGTGGAAGATGTTGATGAGGTAGGGGGTTTGACTAGGTCAGAAAGATGCTTCGTGCCTGAAAGTTTAAGAAAGTCCCAGCCAACGGTGAGTGGATCGTCATCTATCAAGAAGCCTATCACCGAAGAAAAAGCCGAAGAATTTTTGAAAAATATGAAGTTTTCAGAGTATTCAATATTAGACCAATTGAAGAAAATCCCTGCTCAAATTTTCCTTTTATCTTTGCTGTTGTACTCCAAGGAGCATCGTGATGTTTTACTGAAGGTATTAAATGAAGCATATGTTCCAATGGAGATTACAATCAACCAACTTGAGAAAATGGTGGGAAAAATCTTTGAGGTTAATCGTATCAGCTTTTCTAACAATGAATTGCCTATCGAAGGTACAGGGCATAACCGGGGCCTTTACATTACAGTGAAGTGTGAAGATTTCTACGTCACTCATGTTATGATTGGTGGAGGTTCAGGTTCAAATATTTGCCCTATTTCTACTTTGCAAAAGTTGAATATTGGTGCTGACAAGATCAGGCCCAACAATGTATGTGTTAGGGCTTTCGATGGTGCAAAATCAAATTCCATTGGCGAAATAGAACTAATGTTGACCATAGGGCCTGTTGAGTTCGCCATTGAGTTTCAAGTTTTGAATGTAGACTCCTCTTACAATATGTTGTTGGGAAGGCCATGGATCTACCAGGCCAAGGCGATTGCATCTACACTGCACCAAATGATTAAGTTTGAGCATGACAGGAAAGAAGTAATTATTCATGGTGAAGGAGATTTGTCAGCCTACGAAGATTCTCCCCTGTCTCTTATTGAAGAAAATAACGTAGATGAGACATTCGTCTATCAAATTTTTGATACAGTGCCAGTGAATCGTATCCTGGAATGGCAGGCTATACTGGGATCGCAATTGTCTTCTGCTTCTATCATGATGGTGAGTGAACTTTGGAAATACGGATTTGATCCAGGAAAGGGTTTGGGAGCGTCTCTGCAGGTATAGTTCATCCCATATGTTCGAGTGAGAACATGGGCACGTTTGGTCTGGGATTTGAGCCGACAACTGAAGATCTGAAGAAAGCCAAGGGAAGGAAAAAGGAAATATGGTTACTCCCTCACCCAATGCCACTACTCAGTGAATCATTTGTTAAGAGCGATGTCACGAAGCATGTGGAATTTGAAGTTGAATTGGTTGATGACTTCCAAAACCTTTTTATTGAAGTTGATATGGTCGAAGCAGGAGAAGGTACCAGTATGGCAGACGTGCAATTCATAGGTCCAGCTGTCCGGCTCAATAATTGGGATGTCACTCCTCTCCCCATCAGGAGGGATTTTTGGTAGTTTATTTTGTTATTTCTTTCTGTTTATCCGAGTTATTTCAGGGTTGTAATTTAGATTTTAGTTTTGTTTATATTATGTTGGCATCTTTTTTTAAATCCTTCTATCTTTTATTTAATGAAATGCAATGTCCCTTTTGTGTCGTGTCTAATATATTTTGTCTTTCTTTTCTTACACAATTCTCTTTATGCTGATTCTAGTGACATGACATGCATACAGAATTTTCAGCCTGATCTTAAAATCCAAACTAATCAAGATGTAATGAAGCAGGATAGGGAATATGATGAAGAAGAAGCACTAGAAGAAATAAGCAAAAAGTTGGAACAGTTTGAAAACAAACCGAATCCTAATTTGAATGAGACCGAGCCAATAAATCTAGGGGATCAAGAAGATGTTAGGGAAACTAAAACCAGTGTACATGCTTTGCCACAGCTAAAAGATGGAATGATTCAAGTATTAATTGATTATAAGGATGTTTTTGCATGGTCTTATGATGATATGCCTGGTTTAAGCACTGACTTAGTGGCTCATAAATTGCCAACTGATCCCGCGTTCCCTCTTGTCAAACAGAAGTTGAGAAAGTTTAAAACGGATGTAGGTATTAAAATTAAAGAGGAAATCATGAAACAACTTGAAGTGAAAGTAATTTGAGTAGCTCGCTATCCCATGTGGTTATCCAATGTTGTTCCCGTACCAAAGAAAGATGGCAAAATTCGAGTGTGTGTTGATTACCGTGATTTGAACAGAGCAAGTTCGAAAGATGATTTTCCACTGCCCAACATCCACATTTTGCTAGACTTGCTAGACAACTATGCTAAACACGAGGTTGCCTCTTTTGTGGATTGCTATTCCGGATATCACCAGATCATTATGGATGATGACGATGTAGAGAAGACGTCTTTTATCACACCATGGGGGACTTATTGTTATCAAGTGATGCCGTTCGATTTGAAGAATGCTGTAACAATATACATGAGAGTCATGACCACTATGTTTCATGATATGATGCATAAGGATATTGAGGTCTACGTGGATGATGTGATTATTAAGTCAAAAAGTCAGGCCGACCATGTTAAAGATTTAAGAAAGTTCTTTGAAAGGCTTAAAAGGTATAATCTCAAACTCAGCCCAGCAAAATGTGTATTTGGAGTTCTATCTGGAAAGCTGTTGAGGTTTGTAGTCAGCCGTAGGGGAATTGAATTGGATCCTTCAAAAATCAAAGCCATTCAGGATTTGGCCCCGCCCAAGAATAGAACGGAGGTGATGAGTTTGCTTGGTAGACTGAACTACATTAGCAAGTTTATTGCTAAACTCACAACCACTTGTGAGACCATATTCAAGTTGCTGAAAAAGTATGCTGCGGTAAAATGGACTGAAGAATGTCAAGAAGCGTTCGATCGAATCAAAAGATATTTGTCAAATCCACCCGTGCTGGTACCCCCGGATCCTGGTAGGCCTTTGATATTATATTTATTATTCATGGACAATTCTTTCGGTTGTGTCCTGGGTCAGCATGATGTCACAGTCAAAAAGGAGCAGGCTATTTATTATCTTAGCAAGAAGTTCACCGCATATGAGGCCAGGTATACTCTTCTTGAAAGGACGTGTTGTGCCCTAACTTGGGTAGCACAGAAGTTGAAGCATTATCTCTCATCCTATACTACTTATCTCATATCCCACATGAATCCTTTAAAGTATACTTTCAGAAGCCTATGCCGATGGGTCGATTGGCAAAGTGACAAATATTGCTTACCGAGTTCTACATTGTATATGTGACTCGAAATGCCATGAAAGCCCAAGCCTTGGCAGATCATCTTGCTGAGAATCCCATCGATGAAGAGTACGAGCCATTAAGGACATATTTTCCTAATGAAGAAGTGTTGTGTATCGATGAAGTCGTTATAGATGCTGATCCTGGTTGGAGGTTATTTTTCGATGGAGCTGTCAATATAAAAGGAGTCGGGATAGGTACGGTTCTTATCTCTGAATCGGGACAACATTTCTCGATAACAGCACAACTTCGATTCTACTGTACTAATAATATGGCAGAGTATGAAGCCTGCATTCTTGGTTTGAGGTTAGTGTAGACACCTAATTTCATCCCTCCACGATGTCGTTTTTACCCATTTTATTTTTATCCTACCGTGTACCATCACCCATGTTATTATACCCTCACAAAATATGAAAAAATAATAATAATAATAATAACAAAAATCCCTAACAAAATCTATTCTAACTAATTCTATCTTATCCTAACAACCTACTCAATCAAAATAAACAACCTCACCACCCCACACCCTACCCCCTACCCGTGGACCTTACCTACCCTACCTCACCAATACCCACCCTCTGCCCACGTGACCAGCCCCCTACCTATTATTATTTACACGTATGTTGCCATTCCAGAGGGGCCCACAGGAGAATTTTTAGGGGATTTTCCATTTTTCATATGGATAACAACACAGGAACTTCCAGGAGGTTTCCATATAACACATACATACAATTTGTGTATAAAGAAGAGGGGACTATTTTTTGGTTTTGATTTTTATATATACATATAGGAATAAAAAGGGGGGGGGTATCTTCTTCCTCACAGGGAATTCGGCACACACAGATAAACACATCAACATCTTCACAGCATCACAATAATCCACATATACACTTATACAAAAGGGAGAGATATAGAGAAGGGAGACGAGAGAAAGAGAGACAAGAGAGAGAGAGAGAGAGAGAGAGCAACGAGGAGAGATAAGAGAGAGAGAGTAATGAGGAGAGAGAGTAACAGAGAGAGTAATGGAGAGAGAGAGAGAACGGACGGAGCTAACTATTTCCGATGAGTTTTTTTTGTCGGAATGAGAATACCCTACAAAATCAGTTCGTTCGTAGCCCAAAAATTGCCATTCCTCTATTTTTTTCAGGTTTTCTCTGGTGAAATCTAGCCAGAGAGAGCTATTTCATTGACTGTCAGATCTGCCGGAGCTCTGGCGTGGTAGAAAACAATAATCCGACCTCGATTCCGGTAAGCTGTGTAAGGTTAGTTTGAAACGAGTGATTTGGGTTTCGTTTTGGGTTTTCCTTGCTGGAGTTTTGGTTGATTATTCTTCGAGTTACGATTTCGGTTGTTAAGTTGAGGTTTCGAATCGAGATTCTTTGGCACGCGGACTCATCTTCTTGTTCTTGATCGACTGATATTTGGAATAAAATCATCATTGAGGTCCATCTCTTTACTCCCGTACTTTTTTCTTTATTTTATTTTTGTTGAAATGGCTATGATTATGTGTTAGGTGATTGTAATTGTCTGATGTTGTTGTTTTTATGATCACGTGTTTGGCGATGTGACTCCGGTGGTATTGATGAAAGAAGTTGATTAGTTTTAATGGTGTGATTGGTTGAAATAAATTTAGGGACGGGAATCGAAAATTGATAAAAGTGAATATCATGATATTTTTGATACATTGTTGATGTTAAATGCAATATGTTGTCGAGCGGGTAGGCAAATAGTAAGCTCGGGTAGGCAAGTTTAGGATTAGTGTAGTGTTGGAATGGTTGGAATATTTGTTGAATGTCTTGTTTATCGTATTTGGAAAGTGTATTTATTTAACCGGGGAATGCCCCGAGGTAATTTGTATTTACTCATCGGGGAATGCCCCGAAGAATTTTATATGCTAAGGATGTTCGTGATCAAGGCCTGAGGCATCGGGTAAAGCATGGTTTAGGACTAGTGTAGGTTATTTCAGTATTTTTATTTCGGGTTGTAATAATTGGACTGGACATTACATTTTTGTTTTGTTTTTGTTATTGTTTGATTATTATGCATGCT
>NC_061113.1:245487327-245496250 GCF_002878395.1 Capsicum annuum
CGGGGAATGCCCCGAGGTAATTTGTATTTACTCATCGGGGAATGCCCCGAAGAATTTTATATGCTAAGGATGTTCGTGATCAAGGCCTGAGGCATCGGGTAAAGCATGGTTTAGGACTAGTGTAGGTTATTTCAGTATTTTTATTTCGGGTTGTAATAATTGGACTGGACTTTACATTTTTGTTTTGTTTTGTTATTGTTTAATTATTTTGCGTGCTTTTGTGTGGTTTGTACATTTCATAATGCCAAAATAGTTGATACACTCTACCCAAGCGACCGTGGTTGAACCACGGGATCGAGGGGTGCCTAACACCTTTCCCTTGGTCAACAGAATTCCTTAGCCGGAATCTCTGTTTACAAACCGGTTTAAGAGTCAAATGGTTTCGAAAAGGATTTTCCAAAGGTGACTTGGCACACCGGATTATGCCAAGTGGTTACTCTGAATAAAAAAAATGTAAATAATCTTTTTTCGAAACAAATTTTCATTTTTTGTCACTTAAATTATAAAACCCTTTCAACCCTTAAAATATACATTTTTTTGGAGTACGTGAAAAAGGGGTGTGACAGCTTCTGGCGACTCTACTGGGGAATGCTATGACAAGTTTTCAGAATTCGAGCTATTTTTGGAGTCGTATCAGCTTTGTTTGGTATTACGAGTGTATAAGCATTGTTTGTGGTTGTTGTTTGTGTTATTTTTACTTTTGTGCTTTTTCGTGCTCTTTGTTTATAGTATTTATCCTATGTGTTACCGCTTTATATATATTGTCATGAGTCCACCCCCCGGCCTTCTTTTTGCAACAAGTCTGTACTACACGTGTTGTACACGACCTCTAGTTGAGCCACCCTTATTTTAGGGGGGGATCCGTCGGTGTTATGGAGTAGGTGGAAAGCAAAGCAGCCACTATCGACCATACGCTCCCCCAAACAGCCTTGTTAGTAAACCACAATGTAGGTCAGCCTTTAGGTCATGCTTATGTGCATCATACGGAGACCTATCGGGACCCACATGGCCCTTTGTAGGAGACTCACCTCTAAAGCATCCCTACGTGCTAACTGCTCCATTTTTAAGGGTAACGTAGTCATTTGATGGACTGATTTTTTTTTAAAAAAATTAGGATTAAGGTACGTAGGCAAAAACAAAAAAGAAAAAAAATATAGAAAAATTGAGTCGAAAAAAATATAAAAAAAGAGAGGAATGTTGTAGTTTATTTTAGAATTCTTATGGCTTTGGTTCTTCACAATTCAAAACTCAAAAAGATTTTTTTATGTTTTGCATTTGTCTTCTCAAAGTACCGTAAATAAAAAAAAATAATTGAAAAAAAAAATGAAAAAAAGGGTTTTGTTTGCCTTTTCTACTTATTTGTCAAAACCAAAATACCAAAAAGATTTTTTTACATAATTAATGGTGTCAGTCTTAGTTGAAGTGTCTAGTTGAAAATCCAAAAAGTTTTATTCGTTTGTTTTGGTAGTGTCTCTTAAGTTAGGATCAATTTATTAGTTAATCATTAATTGTCCAATCAGGTATGCGTAGGCAACCCTCGGTGGGTCCGGTAATTCTTTGTGTTGGCCTTTGTCTTAGTATTAGCTTAGGTCTCTCGCCTCGTAATCTAGAGTTGTTTGCCAAGTAGACTGATTTTGCTCAGTACTTTTGTTCGGCAAATTGGAGTCATGAATGTGGTCTGTCCCATCGATATACATTTGCGTCAAAACTCCCAAGGGTTGGGAATCTTCTACTCCTGTTGAATTTTGAGATAACGTCTTGTATGTTATTACAGGATGGATTTATCCACCAAGTATAGAGTTCTGATGGTTTTCAATGTGCCCAAAAAGTTAATCAAATGGTGGGAAATGTTTAACTATGTTGATCAACAGAAACTAGTTAAAATATTAGGTGATCTTACGGAACTTCTGCATGTTACCCCTTGTCGAGATTTAATAGAGGCTTTGTTAAGCTTTTGGGATCCAAGTAGTTTGGTGTTCAGGTTTGGGGAATGTGAAATGACTCCTACTTTGGCAGAAATATCCGGTTTGTTGCATTTGCTCTATATCGAGAAGGATATGATCCGAGCACGAAAACATACTGGCGTGAGATTTTTGCAGTCGTGCGGTTTAAAAAGTAAGGGTATCCGTTTGGGCTGTTTAAGTTATTCGTGGGTTTCCTTAGGCTTTTTGTTTGCTAGATTCGGGCCCTCGAAAGGTTTTGATGTCTTTTGGGATGAATTTCATGTGACTAAGGAGAAGTGGGAGAGAAAGCGTCTTGAAGTCTTCACCCTCACTTTGTTAGGAACTTTAGTGTTTCCACTAGAAGAAAGACGTATTAATACCCGTTTGCAATCTGTGGTGATGGCCCTATTTCACAAGGATCAAAACGACAAGGGCATTAATCAAAAGGGCAGGTTCACTCTCATACCAATGATCTTAATAGAAATATATAAGGCTTTAACCAAAGAGAAGGGGGGAAGGAGATTTTTTTAGGGGAGTAACCTGGTATTGCATTTATGGGTGATGGAGCATTTGCATGGGCCTTCTTTAGTTAGACCAGATGTGTTAGATCGTTGTATTCCCAATCGAGTGAAAGACATGGACTCCAGGTTGCATTTGGATAAATTCTCGTTACCCGTGGGAGTCAACGCTTGGATTGAATTTCTTGAGTCGAGAACCAGGGATAACATTTTGTGGATTTATCTGTGGCTTCGCCTAAAGATAGTGTTGTTGGGTTGTCAGGCGCAACTCTCTTTAGTTATGTTGGGGCTCAATTGCACTAGACCATACAGGCCTTGTAGGGTAATGCGCCAGTTGGGTAGGCTGCAGGACGTGCCACTAGCAGTGGATCTTCTGAAGAATGTTGAGTACTTCAAGTACCAAGCCTTAGGTGAGAGCAAGTACGAGCAGTTTTGTAAGCATGCAACAAAGCTGGGTGTGGACACACTCAAAGAAAGTTTGGATAATCAGGGCCACACTCAGGGATATGAGGTCTGGCTTCAATCTATCCCTCGGGGTGTCAATCAACCCTTACCAGCGCAGCTTAGAGGGAGAATACAGACAGAATGCATAGTAGACGACCATCAGGATGAAAGTGTAGGGTCCAAAGTGGAAACAATGAAGGTTCAGCTAGCAAATTTGTTCAAGACGGTAGAAAGGTGTCAGAATAATCTTTCCAAGTGCACTCCTCATGAAGCAGGAATACGGGCCCGAAGCTTCTTCCCCGGTATCAGGGTGTCTTTACAGGATATGCTACACAGTTTGAATGGGAGAAAGAGAACTTCAGAGGCAGGTCCATATCAGCCAGGGTCATTACGCAGAACACCAGTCTGAAAGACCATTTCCTATCTTGTTTCAGTTTGAGTTTTTTATGTGTCTGTCATCGTAGGGTGGTGTCTGCTTTAAGTCGAAATCAAGTTGTTTTTGGGTATTAGATTCTTTACTAGTAATTTCACCTGTTCGTCTTAGGGGTCTAGAATGTCATTTCGTATTTGTTGTTTAGTTTTAAAGTGGTCCCGAACCTTTGTACGTCTTTGTTGTTTTCTTTCTTTAAAATGTTATAATGTTACGTATTTCCTTGTTTGTTTATTTTCGTTTCCATAAAAAAAAATTGATTGGCCCGAACTACGCAAGATCTGATTCATGTACGACATGATACGTAGGCAACCTACTTTTGGGTTTGATCTAATCATTTAGTTTTGTTGTTTTTCATTATTTTTCCTCTTTTAAAGAAAAACAAAAGCCATAAAGAATAATAAAATAAAGGTAGATAACGAGAGAAAAGAAAAGAGCAGAGATTGATACGAAAAAAAAAAGAGGGAAAGAAAAATAATAATAAGTATAGATAAAAAAAATAAAATAAAAATAGTGTGGACAAAAATCAGGATGATGCTAAAATGACCTCGCTACCCTCAAAAGTTGGTAGAAATGAGCATGAATTTAGGGCAATTTTACCAATGTGATTTCCATGCTTGTTGTGTGCCCTAATCCTAACGGATGTGGTCTTTGATGAGCAAGTTCTTTCAGATAACAGTGGTAGGTTTGCAGCACTCTGGCTAGTCACCCATACTTCACCAGATCCAAAGCAAAGCTCGCCATGGCTAGCAGGGAGATTGAAAATTCGCTCATTGACCCGGATTAGGATCACTGGGAAGAAAGTTCTGAACAGAATGATGAGGTAGTAAGGCTCAAGCAACAATTGATAGATTTACACCGGGCATGGGCCAGCGGAATGCGTCCTCCTCCACTCCCTGAAGACCTTGGGAATATCTCTAACTGCCCACTGCTTTCTCAAGTGCAATTCTCTGTTCCTACTGAGTCACCTGAGCACGCGCCAGGATTCACTCCGCGACATTATTATCCTGGCAGTTCTGGTGTGCCCTTGGCAGTTCCCCAATCAAGACCCGCTGCTCAGCCAGCGCCACCGATCACACTGGTATTCGTGGCTCTGCCACTACATGACACTCCCATATATGTTGTGCGTCCTACAATGAGGCTTCCTAGGTCTGCCAGTGAGCCAGTACTGAAGGTTTCAGATAGTCAGTATTATGCCTCTGAACCTACTTTGCAAATGAATGAACCGTATGGGTACACTCAGCCGCCTGCATTTTCATTTGATACGAAGAAACCTGTCACAACGGAGGAACAGGATATCATAGCCCGGAAATTGAAAATTTTAGAACAAGCGATGAGAAATTTGCAAGGAATCAGAGATTATAGGATTGTTTCCTATAAAGAACTTTGCATGTTCCCAGACACCTTCCCCCTATTTTAAGATGCCTAAGTTCGAGAAGTATGCAGGACACGGCGATCCCGTGGCACACTTAAGACGTTATTGCAACCAGTTGAGGGCTGCAGGAGGAAGGGAAGAGCTGCTCATGGCCTTCTTTGGCGAGAGTCTTTCTGATCTAGCTTCAGAATGGTTTATCGATTGAGATATCAATAAATGTAACAGCTGGGATGATTTGGTTTCTAAATTTGTTCAACTCTTTCAGTATAACATCGACCTGATTTCGAACGAAAAATCCTTGATCAACATGAAGAAAAAGAGCACTGAAGGTTTTAGGGAATACGCGATAAGGTGGCGTGAACAGGCCGCCAGGGTAAAGCCTCCAATGAAAGAAAGTAAGTTGGTAGAAGTTTTCATTCAGGCGCAGGATGAGACCTATTTTCAACATTTACTTCCGGCAATGGGAAAGTCTTTTATGGAAGTTCGGATTTTACTTTATGTACAGGACCCTCCTGGAAAATGGGACAACACTTTCAAAAATGAAATACTACTTTACTATAATTTTTTGTTTAGGATAATTTTTGTTCTAGTTTTAATTTTGGGTTTCAAGAGCCCGCCTGAAGAACAGGGTGATGAAATAGCAAGTCAGGAGCCCGCCTGAAGAACAGGGTGATGAAATAACAAGTCAGGAGCCCTCCTGGAGAATAGGGTGAAGAAATGAAAAGTCAATCAACAAAGCGAAGCAATGGAAAGTCAAGCAACAAGTTGGAAGAAATTGCAAGTCAGGAGCCCGCCTGAAGAATAGGGTGATAAAAGTCGAGTCAAGAGCCAATAGAAGCTGTATAGATAGAATTTTTTTATTTTCTTTATGTTTTAACTTGTAATTTTTATTTTTGATGTAATGACAAGAGCCGCGGACCGGAACCTGGATGGAACCTCCCTCGACTTTCCAACTCGGTATAGTCCATCTCCTTCTAATCCTTTGAGATACTTGTCACTTGATCCCCTCATAACTTGGGTGGGTAGGATGTCCTAAGTCAAGATCTGGTTTTCCTCCTTCCTCTTGCTCCGTGCTTTTAAATAAAGGTCAGGACAAAATTTGGTCTTGCTGTCTACTTCTTTGCCTGGAAACACTTCGTGTTTACATCCAAAGGGGGCATGATGTAGACACCTAATTTCGTCCCTCCCCGATGTCGTTTTTACCCATTTTATTTTTATCCTACCGTGTATCATCACCCATGTTATTATACCCTCACAAAATACGAAATAATAATAATAATAACAAAAATCCCTAACAAAACCTATCCTAACTAATTCTATCTTATCCTAACAACCTACCCAATCAAAATAAACCACCTCACCACCCCATACCCTACCCCCTACCCGTGGACCCTACCTACCCTACCTCACCAATACCCACCCTTGCCCACGTGACCAGCCCCCTACCTATTATTATTTACACATATTTTGCCATTCCAGAGGGGCCCACAGGAGAATTTTTGGGGGATTTTCCATTTTTCATATGGATAACAACACAGGAACGTCTAGGAGGTTTCCATATAACACATACATACAATTTATGTATAAAGAGGAGGGGACCATTTTTTGGTTTTGATTTTTATATATACATATATAGAAACAAAAAGGGGGGGGGGTATCTTCTTCCTCACATGGAATTCGGCACACACAGATAAACACATCAACATCTTCACAGCAACACAATAATCCACATATACACCTACACAAAAAGGAGAGATATAGAGGAGGGAGACGAGAGAAAGAGAGACGAGAGAGAGAGTAATGAGGAGAGACGAGAGAGAGAGAGTAATGAGGAGAGAGTAACAGAGAGAGTAACGGAGAGAGAGAGAGAACGAATGGAGTTAACTATTTTCGGTGAGTTTTTTTCGTCTGACTGAGAATACCCCGCAGAATCAGTTCGTTCGTAGCCCAAAAATTTCCATTCCTCTATTTTTTTTCCAGTTTTCTCCGGTGAAATCTATCCAGAGAGAGCTATTTCATTGACTGTCAGATCTGCCGGAGCTCCGGCGTGGTAGAAAACGATAATCCGACCTCGATTCCGGTAAGCTGTGTAAGGTTAGTTTGAAATGAGTGATTTGGGTTTCGTTTCGAGTTTTCCTTGCAGGAGTTTTGGTTGATTATTCTTCGAGTTACGATTTTGGTTATTGAGTTGAGGTTCCGAATCGAGATTCTTTGGCACGCGGACTCATCTTCTTGTTCTTGATCGACTGATATTTGGAATAAAATCATCATTGAGGTCCATCTCTTTACTCCCGTACTTTCTTCTTTATTTTATTTTTATTGAAATGGCTATGATTATGTGTTAGGTGATTGTAATTGTTTGATGTTGTTGTTGTTATGATCACGTGTTTGGCGATGTGAGTCCGGTGGTATTGATGAAAGAAGTTGATTAGTTTTAATGGTGCGATTGGTTGAATTAAATTTGGGGACGGGAATTGAAAATTGATAAAAGTGAATATTATGATATTTTTGATACATTGTTAATGTTGAATGCAATATGTCGTCGAGTGGGTAGGCCAATAGTAATTTCGGGTAGGCAAGTTTAGGATTGCTGTAGTGTTGGAATGATTGGAATATTTGTTGAATGTCTTGTTTATCGTATTTGGAAAGTGTATTTATTTAACCGGGGAATGCCCCGAGGTAATTTGTATTTACTAATCGGGGAATACCCATAAGAATTTTGTACGCTAAGGATGTTCGTGATCAAGGCCCGAGGCATCGGGTAAAGCATGGTTTAGGACTAGTGTAGGTTATTTCAGTATTTTTATTTCGGGTTGTAATAATTGGACTGGACTTTACATTTTTGTTTTGTTTTGTTATTGTTTAATTATTTTGCGTACTTTTGTGTGGTTTGTACATTTCGTAATGCCAAAATAGTTGATACACTCTACCCAAGTGACCGTGGTTGAACCACGGGATCAAGGGGTGCCTAACACCTTTCCCTCGGTCAACAGAATTCCTTAGCCGGAATCTCTGTTTGTAAACCAGTTTAAGAGTCAAATGGTTTTGAAAAGGATTTTCTAAAGGTGACTTGGCACACCGGATTATGCCAAGTGGTTACTCTGAATAAAAAAAATGTAAATAATCCTTTTCCGAAACAAATTTTCATTTCTTGTCACTTAAATAATAAAACCCTTTCTACCCTTAAAATATACATTTTTTTGGAGCACGTGAAAAAGGGGTGTGACAGCTTCTAGCGACTCTGCTGGGGAACGCTATGACAAGTTTTCAGAATTCGAGCTATTTTTGGAGTCGTATCGGCTTTGTTTGGCATTACGAGTGTATAAGCATTGTTTGTGGTTGTTGTTTGTGTTATTTTCACTTTTGTGCTTTTTCGTGCTCTTTGTTTATAGTATTTATTCTATGTGTTACCGCTTTATATCTATCGTCATGAGTCCACCCCCCGGCCTTCTTTCTGCAATAAGTCCGTAGTACACGTGTTGTACACGACCTCTAGTTGAGTCACCCTTATTTTAGGGGGGGAGCCGTCGGTGTTATGGAGTAGGTGGAAAGCAAAGCAGTCACTATCGACCATACGCTCCTCCGAACAGCCTTGTTAGTAAACCACAACGTAGGTCAGTCTTTGGGTCATGCTTATGTGCATCATATGGAGACCTAGCGGGACCCACATGGCCCTTTGTAGGAGACTCACCTCTAAAGCATCCCTACGTGCTAACTGCTGTATTTTTAAGGGTAACGTAGCCATTTGATGGACTGATTTTTGAAAAAAAAAATTAGGAGTAAGGTGTATAGGCAAAAATGAAAAAGAAAAAAAAATATAGAAAAAGTGAGTCGAAAAGAATGAAAAAAAAGAGAGGAATGTCGTAGTTTATTTTAGAATTCTTATGGCTTTGGTTCTTCACAATTCAAAAATCAAAAAGATTTTTTTATGTTTTGCATTTGTCTTCTCAAAGTACCGTAAATAAAAAAAAATTGAAAAAAAAATGAAAAGAAAAGGGTTTTGTTTGCCTTTTCTACTTATTTGTCAAAACCAAAATACCAAAAAGTTTTTTCTACATAATTAATGGTGTCAGTCTTAGTTGAAGTGTCTAGTTGAAAATCCAAAAAGTTTTATTCGTTTGTTTTGGTAGTGTCTCTTAAGTTAGGGTCAATTTATTAGTTAATCGTTAATTGTCCAATCAGGTATGCGTAGGCAACCCTCGGTGGGTCCGGT
>NC_061113.1:245499250-245511359 GCF_002878395.1 Capsicum annuum
ATTCTTTGTGTTGGCCTTTGTCTTAGTATTAGCTTAGGTCTCTCGCCCCGTAATCTAGAGTTGTTTGCCAAGTAGACTGATTTCGCTCAGTACTTTTATTCGGCAAATTGGAGTCATGAATGTGGTCTGTTCCATCGACATATGTTTGCGTCAAAACTCCCAAGGGTTGGGAATCTTCTACTCCTGTCGAATTTTGAGATAACGTCTTGTGTGTTATTACAGGATGGATTTGTCCACCAAGTATAGAGTTCTGATGGTTGTCAAGGTGCCCAAAAAGTTAATCAAATGGTGGGAAATGTTTAACTATGTTGATCAACAGAAACTGGTTAAAATATTAGGTGATCTTACGGAACTTCTGCATGTTACCCCTCGTCCAGATTTAATAGAGGCTTTGTTAACCTTTTGGGATCCAAGTAGTTTGGTGTTCAAGTTTGGGAAATGTGAAATGACTCCTACTTTGGCGGAAATATCCGGTTTGTTGCATTTTCTCTATATCGGGAAGGATATGATCCGAGCACGAAATCATACTGGCGTGAGATTTTTGCAGTCTTGCGGTTTAAAAAGTAAGGGTATCCGTTTGGGCTGTTTAAGTGATTCATGGGTTTCCTTAGACTTTTTGTTTGCTATATTCGGGCCCTCGGAAGGTTTTGATTGCTTTTGGGATGAATTTCATGTGACTAAGGAGAAGTGGGAGAGAAAGCGTCTTGAAGTCTTCACCCTCACTTTGTTAGGAACTTTAGTGTTTCCACTAGAAGAAAGACGTATTAATACCCATTTGCAATCTGTGGTGATGGCCCTATTTCACAAGGATCAAAACGACAAGGGCATTAATCAAAAGGGTAGGTTCACTCTCATACCCATGATCTTAACGGAAATATATAAGGCTTTAACTGAAATGAAGGGGGGAAGGAGATTTTTTTTAGGGGAGTAACCTAGTATTACAGTCATGGGTGATGGAGCATTTGCATGGGCCTTCTTTAGTTAGACCAGATGTGTTAGATCGTTGTATTCCCAATCGAGTGAAAGACATGGACTCCAGGTTGCGTTTGGATAAATTCTTGTTACCCGTGGGAGTCAACGCTTGGATTGAATTTCTTGAGTCGAGAACCAGGGATAACATTTTGTGGACTTATCTGTGGCTTCGCCCAAAGATAGTATTGTTGGGTTGTCAGACGCAACTCTCTTTAGTTATGTTGGGGCTCAATTGCACTAGACCATACAGTCCTTGTAGGGTAATGCGCCAGTTGGGTAGGCTGCAGGACGTGCCACTAGCAGTGGATCTTCTGAAGAATGTTGAGTACTTCAAGGACCAAGCCTTAGGTGAGAGCAAGTACGAGCAGTTTTGGAAGCATGCAACAAAGCTGGGTGTGGACACACTCAAAGAAAGTTTGGATAATCAGGGCCACACTCAAGGATATGAGGTCTGGCTCCAATCTATCCCTCGAGGTATCAGTCAACCCTTACCAGTGAAGCTTAGAGGGATAATACAGGAAGAATGCATAGTAGACAACCATTAGGGTGAAAGTGTAGGGTCCAAAGTGGAAACAATGAGGGTTCAACTATCAGATTTGTTCAAGACGGTAGAAAAGTGCCAGAATAATCTTTCCAAGTGCACTCCTCATGAAGCAGGAATACGGGCCCAAAGCTTCTTCCCTGGTATCAGGGTGTCTTTACAAGATATGCTACACAGTTTGAATGGGAGAAAAAGAACTTCAGAGGCAGGTCCATATCAGCCAGGGTCATCCCGCAGAGCACCACTCTTAAAGACCATTTCCTATCTTGTTTCAGTTTGAGTCTTTTATGTGTCTGTCATCGTAGGGTGGTGTCTGCTTTAAGTCGAAATCAAGTTGTTTTTGGGTATTAGAGTCTTTACTAGTAATTTCACCTGTTCGTCTTAGGGGTCTAGAATGTCGTTTCGTATTTGTTGTTTAGTTTTAAAGTAGTCCCGAACTTTTGTACGTCTTTATTGTTTTCTTTCTTTAATATGTTATAATGTTACGTATTTCCTTGTTTGTTTATTTTTGTTTCCATAAAAAAAATTGATTGGCCCGAACTATGCAAGATCTGATTCATGTACAACATGATAGTAGGCAACCTACTTTTGGGTTCGATCTAATCATTTAGTTTTGTTGTTTTTCATTATTTTTCCTCTTTTAAAGAAAAACAAAAGCCATAAAGAATGAGAAAATAAAGGTAGATAACGAGAGAAAAGAAAAGAGCAGAGATTGATACGAAAAAAAAAGAGGGAAAGAAAAATAATAATAAGTATAGATAAAAAAAATAAAATAAAAATAGTGTAGACAAAAATTAGGATGATGTTAAAATGACCTCGCTACCCTCAAAAGTTGGTAGAAATGAGCATGAATTTAGGGCAATTTTACCAATGTGATTTTCATGCTTGTTGTGTGCCCTAATCCTAACGGATGTGGTCTTTGATGAGCATATTCTTTCAGATAACAGTGGTAGGTTTGCAACACTCTGGCTAGTCACCCATACTTCACTAGATCCAAAGCAAAGCTCGCCATGGCTAGCAGGGAGATTGAAAATTCGCTCATTGACCCGGATCAGGCTCACAGGGAAGAAAGTTCTGAACACAATGATGAGGTGGTAAGGCTCAAGCAACAATTGATAGATTTACACCGGGCATGGGCCAGCGGAATGCCTCCTCCTTCACTCCCTGAAGGCCTTGGGAATATCTCTAACTGCCCACCGCTTTCTTAGGCGCAATTCTCTGTTCCTACTGAGTCACCTTAGCACGCGCCAGGATTCACTCTGCAACATTATTATCCTGGCAGTTCTGGTGTGCCCTTGGCAGTTCCCCAATCAAGACCCGCTGCTCAGCCAGCGCCACCGATCACACCGGTATTCGTGGCTCCTCCACTACATGAAATTCCCATATATGTTGTGCGTCCTACAATGAGGCTTCCTAGGTCTACCAGTGAGCCAATACTGAAGGTTTCAGATAGTCAGTATTATGCCCCAAAGCCTACTTTGCAAATGAATGAACCGTATGGGTACACTCAACCGCCTGCATTTCTATTTGATACGGAGAAACCTGTCGCAACGGAGGAACAGGATATCATAGCCCAGAAATTGAAAAGTTTAGAACAAGCGATGAGAAATTTACAAGGAATCGGAGATTATAGGAGTGTTTCCTATAAAGATCATTGCATGTTCCCAGACATCAACCTTTACCCCGGTTTTAAGATGCCGAAGTTCGAGAAGTATGCAGGACATGGCGATCCCGTGGCACACTTAAGACATTATTGCAACCAGTTGAGGGCTGCAGGAGGAAGGAAAGAGCTGCTCATGGCCTTCTTTGGCGAGAGTCTTTCTGATCTAGCTTCAGAATAGTTTATCGATCGAGATATCGATAAATGTTACAGCTGGGATGATTTGGCTTCTAAATTTGTTCAACATTTTCAGTATAACATCGACCTAATTTCGGACGAAAAATCCTTGATCAACATGAAGAAAAAGAGCACTGAAGGTTTTAGGAAATACGTGATAAGGTGGCGTGAACAGGCCGCCAGGGTAAAGCCTCCAATGAAAGAAAGTAAGTTGGTAGAAGTTTTCATTCAGGCGCAGGATGAGACCTATTTTCAACATTTACTTCCGGCAATGGGAAAGTCTTTTATGGAAGTCTGGATTTTACTTTATGTTCAGGATCCTCCTGGATAATGGGACAACACTTTCAAAAATGAAATACTACTTTACTATAATGTTTTGTTTGGGATAATTTTTGTTCTAGTTTTAATTTTGGATTTCAAGAGCCCGCCTGAAGAACAGGGTGATGAAATAGTAAGTCAGGAGCCCGCCTGAAGAACAGGGTGATGAAATAACAAGTCAGGAGCCCGCCTGGAGAATAGGGTGAAGAAATGAAAAGTCAAGCAACAAAGCAAAGCAATGGAAAGTCAAGCGACAAGTTGGAAGAAATTGCAAGTCAGGAGCCCGCCTGAAGAATAGGGTGATAAAAGTCAAGTCAAGAGCCAATAGAAGCTGTATAGATAGGATTTTTTAATTTTCTTTGTGTTTTAACTTGTAATTTTCATTTTTGATGTAATGAAAAGAGCCACGGACTGGAACCTCGATGGAACCTCCCTCGACTTTCCAACTCGGTATAGTTCATTTTCTTCCAATCCTTTGAGATACTTGTCACTTGATCCCCTCATAACTTGGGTGGGTAGGATGTCCTAAGTCAAGATCTGGTTTTCCTCCTTCCTCTTGCTCCGTGCTTTTAAATAAAGGTCAGGATAAAATTTGGTCTCGCTGTCTACTTCTTTGCCTGGAAACACTTCGTGTTTACATCTAAAGGGGGCATGATGTAGACACCTAATTTTTTCCCTCCCCGATGTCGTTTTTACCCATTTTATTTTTATCCTACCGTGTATCATCACCCATGTTATTATACCCTCACAAAATACGAAATAATAATAATAATAATAATAACAAAAATCCCTAACAAAACCTATCCTAACTAATTCTATCTTATCCTAACAACCTACCCAATCTAAATAAACCACCTCACCACCCCACACCCTACCCCTACCCATGGACCCTACCTACCCTACCTCACTAATACCCACCCTTGCCCATGTGGCCAGACCCCTACCTATTATTATTTACACGTATTTTGCCATTCCAGAGGGGCCCACAGGAGAATTTTTGGGGGATTTTCCATTTTTCATATGGATAACAACACAGGAACTTCCAGGAGGTTTCCATATAACACATATATACAATTTGTGTATAAAGAGGAGGGGACCATTTTTTGGTTTTGATTTTTATATATACATATAGAAACAAAAAGGCAGGGGGGGGGTATCTTCTTCCTCACAGGGAATTCGGCACACACAAATAAATATATCAACATCTTCACAGCATCATAATAATCCACATATACACCTACACAAAAGGGGGAGTTATAGAGGAGGGAGACGAGAGAAAGAGAGACGAGAGAGAGAGAGAGCAACGAGGAGAGATGAGAGAGAGAGAGAGAGTAACAGAGAGAGAGAATGGACGGAGCTAACTATTTCTGGTGAGTTTTTTTCATAGGAATGAGAATACCCCGCAGAATCAGTTTGTTCGTAGCCCAAAAATTGCCATTCCTCTATTTTTTTTCAGTTTTTCTCCGGTGAAATCTAGCCAGAGAGAGCTATTTCGTTGACTGTTGGATCTGCCGAAGCTCCGGCGTGGTAGAAAATGATAATCCGACCTCGATTCTGATAAGCTGTGTAAGCTTAGTTTGAAATGAGTGATTTGGGTTTCGTTTCGGGTTTTCCTTGATGGAGTTTTGGTTGATTATTCTTCGAGTTACAATTTTGGTTGTTAAGTTGTGGTTTTGGATCGAGATTATTTGGCACGCGGACTCATCTTCTCGTTCTTGATCGACTGATATTTGGAATAAAATCATCATTGAGGTCCATCTCTTTACTCTCGTACTTTCTTCTTTATTTTATTTTTGTTGAAATGGCTATGATTATGTGTTAGGTGATTGTAATTGTCTGATGTTGTTGTTGTTATGATCACGTGTTTGGCGATGTGACTCCGGTGGTATTGATGAAAGAAGTTGATTTGTTTTAATGGTGCGATTGGTTGAAATAAATTTGGGGACGGGAATCGAAAATTGATAAAAGTGAATATTATGATATTTTTGATACATTGTTGATGTTGAATGCAATATGTCGTCGAGCGGGTAGGCAAATAGTAATCTCGGGTAGGCAAGTTTAGGATTGTTGTAGTGTTGGAATGATTGGAATATTTGTTGAATGTCTTGTTTATCGTATTTGGAAAGTGTATTTATTTAACCGGGGAATGCCCCGAGGTAATTTGTATTTACTCACCGGGGAATGCCCTGAAGAATTTTGTACGCTAAGGATGTTCATGATCAAGGCCCGAGGCATCGGGTAAAGCATGGTTTAGGACTAGTGTAGGTTATTTCAGTATTTTTATTTCGGGTTGTAATAATTGGACTGGACTTTACATTTTTGTTTTGTTTCTTATTGTTTGATCATTTTGCATGCTTTTGTATGGTTTGTACATTTCTTAATGCCAAAATAGTTGATACACTCTACCTAAGTGACCGTGGTTGAACCACGGGATCAAGGGGTGCCTAACACCTTCCCCTCGGTCAACAAAGTCGAAATCTCTATTTGCAAACTGGTTTAATGGTCAAATGGTTTCAAAAAGGATTTTCCAAAGGTGACTTGGCACACCGAATTATGCCAAGTGGCGACTCTAAATAATAAAAAATTTAAATAATCCTTTTTTGAAACACATTTTCATTTCTTGTCACTTAAATAATAAAACCCTTTTGACCCTTAAAATATACATTTTTTTGGAGTACGTGAAAAAGGGTTGTGACAGTTAGCTATTGATATGGGAGTCCAGGAATTATTGGTGTTGGGAGATTCGTATTTGATCGTCCATCAAATTCAAGGCGATTGGGAGACGCGAGATTTGAAGCTCATCCCGTATCGATAATGCTTGCAGGAGCTATGTCAACGGTTTGTGTTAGTAAAATTTAGGCATATTCCAAGGATTTGTAATGAAATTGCTGATGCTTTAGCCACTCTGTCTTCTATTCTCTAACATTCTGACAAAGCCTACATCGATCCAGTGCATATACATAGTCGTGATCAGCATGCTTACTGTAATGTGGTTGAAGAAGAGCTCGATGGAGAACCTTGGTTCTTGGATATCAAGCGGTACATTCAGTCAGGAGAATACCCAGCATATGCCACCAACGATCAAAAGAAGACTATTAGGCATTTGGCTAGTGGATTTTTCTTAAGTGGGGGAATCTTGTATAAGAGAACCCCAGATCTCGTAGTTTTAAGGTGTGCAGATGCAAAAGAAGCCTCGGCAATCATGGTTGAAATACACTCTGGAGTATGCGGGTCGCATATGAATGGTCATGTCTTGTCAAAGAAGATTATTCAAGCAGGTAATTACTGGCTTACTATGGAAAGGGATTCTATTCAATTTTTTCGAAAGTGTCAACAATGTCAGGTACACGGTGATCTGATACGTTCTCCTCCTGTTGAGTTGCATGCAATGGCTTCTCCATGGCCGTTCGTGGCTTGGGGAATGGATGTGATTGGACCGATTGAGCCTAAGGCATCAAATGGATATAGGTTCATTTTGGTAGCCATTGACTACTTCACAAAGTGGGTAGAAGCTGTAACTTTCAAGTCAGTGACAAAGAAGGCTGTGATAGATTTTGTTCATGCCAATATCATTTGTAGGTTTGGAATTCCTAAGATGATTAGTACAGACAATGCTGCCAATCTCAATAGTCATTTGATGCAAGAAGTATGTCAACAGTTTAAGATCGCACATCGAAATTCTACTCCATATCGCCCAAAGGCCAATGGTGTTGTAGAAGCCGCCAATAAGAATATAAAAAAGATACTGTGAAAGATGGTACAAGGATCTAGACAGTGGCATGAAAAGTTTTCGTTTGCATTGCTAGGCTATCGCACCACTATTCGCACTTCACCAGGGGCCACTCCATATTTACTGGTATATGGGACAGAAGCAGTCATCCCTGTAGAAGTTAAAATTCCCTCTCTTCGAGTCATTGTAGAAGCAGAGATTGATGATGAAGAATGGGTAAAAATCCGACTGAAACATTTGAGTTTGATTGAGAAAAAAAGGCTAACATCTGTGTGTCATGGCCAGTTGTATCAGAGGAGGATGACTCGAGCGTATAACAAAATGGTCCGTCCCAGGAATTTTGAAGTTGGTCAGTTGGTATTGAGATGCATCTTTCCTCACCAGGTTGAAGCAAAAGGTAAGTTCTCCCCTAACTAGTAAGGTCCCTTCGTTGTGAAGAAAGTGTTGCCCAATGGAGCCTTATATTTGACAGAACCTGAAGGCAAAATGGCAGAAATGGCTATCAATGCTAATGCGGTCAAAAGATACTATGTATGATATTTGATCCTTTGTTGATTTTATTGCACGTTTAGTACTTGCATTTTTGAAGATTGATATGATGAAGTCATTTTATTCTTCTATCCAAACATTGCGTCATCCCTTGTTTACCCGTTTGAGCTTCGTTTTATTTTCTCTTTCTTTCATATCCCTCTTTTGGAATCAAAATAGAGTCAAAGATAAATGTTGAGGAAATGAGAATAAAAGAAAGAGTTTGAAAATTTTAAAAAAAAATCAAAATCAAATCAGAACAAAGAACAAGCTGATGGAACTACGTCCGACCTGATTCTCCTCTCTCGGGAGCTAGATCGTAGGCTGCCCTATTTCGGGCTCGGTCCAACCAAATGAGGATTTAAGATTCACCCAGTCAACAAAACTGGGGCATGAGTTAATGTGTTGCTTGAGTCGATTCCAAAAGTTGTAACTCCCACCCCCACTTCAAGTATCGTTTGAGCCTCTTACCATCTTTTCTAACCCTAACCAAAAGCCAAGTTACAACCAAAGAAAGTCCTTCAGATCAATTTTTGATAATGTTAAGGCTAAGCATGCAATGGATATGATGATACATTGTGAAGTATCGCTTGTCTCCCTCAGCATTAGAAATCAGGAAAGAAATACAAAATGAGAGAGTCTTATTGGTGAAGACCTCCCGTGGGCATCATAAGGCAAGGGTGAGTTGAGAGAAAATAAAAATGAGAGAGTCTTATTGGTGAAAACCCCCGTGGGTATCATAAGGCGATAGTGAGTGGAGAGAAATAAAAATGAGAGAGTCTTACTGGTGAAAACCTTTGCAGGCACCATAAGGCGATGGCGAGTGGAGAGAAATAAAAATGAGAGAGTCTTACTAGTGAAAACCTTTGCAGGCACCATAAGGCGATGGTGAGTGGAGAGAAATAAAAATGAGAGAGTCTTATTGGTGAAAACCCTCACGGGCACTGTAAGGCGATGGGGAGTTCAAGAGAAAAGTGAAAAATGAAAAGAAAGAGATTTGTTGGCGAAAGTCTTTTAAGATGTCGTCAATCGAATGTGATGTATGAGTCCAATGGATTTGAAGAAGCGGCTCAGTGGCAAAGGCACGAACTCAATAACAAATGGGGAGGTTGGATAGGAAGATCAGACAGCTCAATCCAAAATGCATGTCATACTCATTGGAGTTGGTTGTCGTATTCAGATAAGTTTTCTTTTTAAATATGGGACATTGCCCTTTTCTTTCATTTACATATTCATTGCTTTTTGTCTTTCTATGTCATTTATCAAAATAAAAGTCACCATCATTTCTTTACATTTTAAGTCAAGTCTGTGTCAAAACAAGCGAGAAAGGATTTTAAAATTTACAACTAGTCTTTCCAATTATATGAGGAAAAGCCAAGGAACAGCACAGAAAGAAATATGATCGTAATTCAACACGAAGCAAAGGAAGTCTATCAACCAACAGGCTATTGTATTCGTAGAAAAATTCAGATTTGGAAAAAAGTGCACCTCAGGGGCATGGTAAAATGGAAACCCGTTGTTTGAGTCAGAACTCATTTCCCTCAATCTGGATTCGGGTCGATGATGCAGCAAGACAAGGAAGGTATTAGCGATTTAGAACAAAGATGAAAGGAGTGAGTGCTGGGGCAGATACCTAATAAGCCAAGAGATGCAAGCCACCACTAAGTTTTTAACTGACAAATTTTCTTTGTTGAAATAGGGGCAAATTCGCTTCACTTAATTCAGCTATCATTGGAAATGCACATCCGTGAGATTTTACTTTCTGCTCAGGACCCTCCTGAAAAATGGGAATTTACTTTCAGTTCAGGACCCTCCTGAAAAATGGGATTTTACTTTATGTTCAGGACCCTCCTGAAAAATGAGATTTTACTTTTATTCAGGACCCTCCTGAAAAATAGGATTTTACTTTCTGTTCAGGACCCTCCTAAAAAATGGGATTTTACTTTATGTGCAGGACCCTCCTGAAAAATGGGATTTTACTTTCTGTTCAGGACCCTCCTGGAAAATGGGATTTTTACTTTCTGTTCAGGACCCTCCTGAAAAATGGAATTTTACTTTCTGTTCAGGACCCTCCTGGAAAATGGGACAACACTTTCAAAAATGAAATACTACTTTACTATAATTTTTGTTTGGGATATTTTTGTTCTAGCTTTAATTTTGGGTTTCAGGAGTCCGCCTAAAGAACAGGGTGATGAAATAGCAAGTCAGGAGCCCGCCTGAAGAACAGGGTGATGAAATAGCAAGTCAGGAACCCGCCTGAAGAACAGGGTGATGAAATAGCAAGTCCGGAGCCCGCCGGGAGAACAGAGTGAAGAAAATGAAAAGTCAAGCAACAAAGTGATGTAATAGCAAGTCAGGAGTCCGCCTGGAGAATAGGGTGAAGAAACAAAAGTCAAACCACAAAACGAAGCAATTGAAAGCCAAGCAACAGGTTAAAAGAAATTGCAAATCAGGAGCCCGCATGAAGAATATGTGATAAAAGTCGAGTCAAGAGCCAACAGAAGTTGTATAGATAGGATTTTTGTAATTTCATTTATGTTTTAACTTGTAACTTTCATTTTTGATGTAATAACAGAGCCGCGGACTGGAACCTCGATGGAACCTCACTCGACTCTCCAACTCGATATAGTCCATCTCCTTCTAAAAGTTGAGATACTTGTCACTCGATCCTCTCATAATGTGAGTAGGTGGGATGTATTAAGTCAAGACCCGGTTGTCCTTCTTCCTTCTATTTCTTTCTTTGAATAATGGTCGGGTCAAAATTTGGTCTCGCTGTCTACTTCTTTGCCTGAAAACACTTCGTGTTTACATTCAAAGGGGGCATGATGTGGACACCTAATTTCGTCCCTCTCCGATATCGTTTTTACCTATTGTTTACTTTATCCTACCGTGTACCCTCACCCGTGTGATAATCCCTCCACAAATGACAAAAATAACAACCCCCTAACTAATTTTGTCTTATCCTTATATTCTAAAAATCCACCCAACAAAAAATTGACAACACATCCTAACAATCTAACCAATCAAAATAAAACACATCACTCTACCCCACCTACCCTACCCCCTACTCCACCTCACCCCTATCCAGCTCCCCTCTCCTCACGTTTAGAACACATATACACTCCACTAGAATAGCAACAAAGAGGAGGATATACACAAAAAAATCCGCCCCTACAAAAGGAATTCGGTGGGAACATGGGGGGAGGACTCCATTTTTTTTCCAATTCATAAACATTCATATATACTGTCACAGGGATGGATATACAGACGGACCCACAGGGATATACGAGGAATTTGGAATTTTTCATTTAGGGAAGAGAGGTATACACACACTCACTGACTGGAGGGGGTGGGGCTTTTTCTTCTTCAGAGGGACACACGAACAAGAGTGGAGCTCCATTTTTGTTTCCATTGAACAAAACACAGAATACTCTGAAGAAAAAAAAGAGGTCTTCACCATAGATTGAACATAGTCCACTCACGAATCTCTCACCACCCATCAACACATACGGGTTTGATTGGAGAAACGCTTCACACACTGCACGGAAAAAAATAGAGAGGTGATTAGAGAGAATCGAAAGAGAGAAGAGATTGAGAGGGAGAGAGTAAAAACAGTGAGAACAAGAAGAAAAAGGGGTGGTTGTCGTTCTGGTTTAGATTTGTGACTAGAAACAGAAGGGAAGTATATCGAAGTTGAGATTTGATCATCGTGTAGGTTCCTTTGGTTCGCGAGCTCCGATTGATCGCAAGTTTTTCTGAATAAAGTCATCAATTGAGCCGTCGAACAATTTTTGGTTTGAAAAATTGAGGTTCTGTTCGGGATATTCGGACGCGGTCTTCGTTTTTTTTCACTCGATTAATATAGGAATTTGAAAGATACGAATCGAGGTCCAATTCTATTCCCCTCTTTTATTTCATGTTTATTATACTTGATGTGTTGGAGTGAATATTGTGTTTGGTTGATGATTGTGACATGGTGATATGTTTTGATATTGTGTTTGAGAAATCGCAATTACTGTGGTTGATATTGATTGATTGATTTACGTGAATGAAGGAATTGAAAGAGTTGAATTCATGTGGGAATAAGTGGGCGAGAATTGAAAACTTGATATAATTAGTGAACTTTGATTAGTTTGATTCGTTAGTTGTTTGACTTGAAATAAACATTAATTGAATTTGGTAG
>NC_061113.1:245511459-245588214 GCF_002878395.1 Capsicum annuum
GTGTTGGAGTGAATATTGTGTTTGGTTGATGATTGTGACGTGGTGATATATTTCGATATTGTGTTTGAGAAATCGCGATTACTGTGGTTGATATTGATTGATTGATTTACGTGAATGAAGGAATTGAAAGAGTTGAATTCATGTGGGAATAAGTGGGCGAGAATTGAAAACTTGATATAATTAGTGAACTTTGATTAGTTTGATTCGTTAGTTGTTTGACTTGAAATAAACATTAATTGAATTTGGTAGTATCAAGATACGCTGATTGGAATAGGCAAGACGTAGGTCGGGTAGGCAAATCTAGAGATTGTGGGTTGATTGAGTGTTTGAAATTTGATTGAATGGTTTGATTTTAGCACTTTTTGAATCAATTGTATAATTTGGTCGGGGAATGCCCCGAAGTATCTATATATATTTATTCACCGGGGAATGCTCCGAAGTATCTGTATATATTTATTTACCGGGGAATGATCCGAGGTATCATGTACTCGGAGGACGTTCGTGGTGAAGGCCCGAGGCGTTGGGTAGAGCATTAGTTTAGGATTAGCGTAGGTTTACTTTCAGTCCCTTTTTAGCTCGGATTGTAATAATTGGACTGGACTTTACATTTTGGATTGTTTTGTTTTGTTTGATTATTTTCCATGCTTTTGTGCGGTTTATACATTTCTTAGTTCCAAAAATAGTTGATACACTCTACCAAGCGACCGTGGTTGAACCACGGGATCGAGAGGTGCCTAACACCTTCCCCTCGGTCAACAGAATTCCTTAGCCGAAATCTCTGTTCGCAAACCAGTTTAAAGAGTCGAATGGTTTTGGAAAGGATTTTGTAATGGTGACTTGGCACACCGGATTATGCCAAGTGGCGACTCTGAATAAAAAATGTTAATAATCCTTTTCCAAAACAAATTTTCATTTCTTGTCACTTAAATAATAAAACTCTTTCGAACTTAAAAACATAAATCTTTTTTGGAGTACGTAAAAAAGGGGTGTGACAAGGTCTCCTCTAACAGAGAAACTGTAAGTTTTCTTCCAACACCAGAACTCAAATGAATTCAAACACTTAAAAAAAACAAATCATATTAAAATGGGATAATATCATGTTTTCATAGACAGAAGAAAGTAATTGACAAGCTATTTCAAAGAATTTCGAGCCTAAATCTAACTGTATGACCTAACCAAGAAATCGAATGAGAGAGTAGAGGAAAAGCAAATCAACACGCTAAATATTAACAAAATTTCATATGACAGTGGTTTCAAAACAATAAAAAATGAAATATCAATTCGGAACATCGTGCTCAAAGACAGTGAACAAAAATGAGTGAAAGCTTTCCAATATATACTGAGATTTGGCCTTTAAAACAATACAAACAAATAAATTGGCCCAATTGAGAATTATCTAGTCAATTGCCTTGCGGTTGTGGCCTAATTAATTTCAATTATGGCCCAATTCAATAAATTGGCTAAATTGAATCAAGATCTCATGCGAATTATCAACTGTTTAATCCTGAACTTCTTCATTTAATAAAATAAAATAAGTATTTATCCAAATAAATTATTTTTAGAGTAAATCATATTTAAATCAAGATCTTAATCATTTGAATTTAATTTCAAAAGTAATCCCTAATTAAAATTTAATATTTTGTGAAATAAATATTTAAGTGACACAATTATAAAATTTTCCTATAATTGAATATGACGATATATAATTGCTTCTTAAAATGACACAAAGATTTTAATTCAGATAAAATATTTGTTGTGATTTTCTTTCAAATTCAAGAAACTCAAAATTAAACTTAGTCGCGGAGGGCAAAAATTAGGTTTCAACAACTACCCCCTCCCTTTGAGTAGGATGGATGCAAGTAATCCTAGGCATAGGGAAGTTGACGTTTCTAATTTTTGTCCGACCACAAATTCATATCTAAGTGAGGTTGGTCTTCCACACGAGTTTCATGAAGTTATGGCCGAACTTCAGTATCAGGTTTCCTACATATCTCAGGTTACATGAGAATTCAGGCCACTTGTAGTTCATAAAGCTTGATTTTAAGCACGATTTCAAGAAAATTCACCAACTATCATGGTTTTAGAGTTTTTGGTTAAATGGAGAAGTTGGGGAATAAAGGGATTTGTGGGAGGTTGGAGTGCAGTTGAGTTTTCTACACAGATCCCGGCCTACATATCCTCAAGATTTCAGGGAATTAGACTGCTTGTAGTTCAACTTGATCGGTAGAAAAGATTGTCTTCTATTTCAGACGATCTTTGGCTCGGGATGAGTGACAAGTTAATGAGTTACGGAAAAGAAGCTTGTAACCTCTTAACCATGAATGTGGGATCCTTTACATCCATAGGAAAGAACTTACCTGGATATAATTTCCAAAACTCTAGGTGTCCTATCACTCAAATTTGAAAGAAAGAGAAGACTACCCTCGATGTAAGTTTAGAAGTATCTCGAAGGCGAAGTTGAAACAAGAATATCCTGGAATACCTGCATCCCTTTTAATAGGGTTGTGGTTAGATAGTGGTGGTGATCATTCTTTAGCTCGCGTCCAGAGAGTTTGACGTCCCTCTCTAGACTATATCCCATTTTGCTGCTAAGAAAGAGTTCCACATTGTCCTTCATCCTATCTAAAGTCGTCCGCACCTGTGGTTTTGATTTGAGATTTTTATCCTCTCGGATGCTCTCGACAATGCTTCAAGCAAAAAGTGTTAGTGTTAAACATAATTCACGAAAGAGGTATGTAGTCTTTTACCATATCTCTATGTGAGTTGTGGCCTGAAAAGCAAAGTCATCTCTTCATGTACCTATTTGGAATGAAATAACTGGCAACAACAGACATAACAACCCTCTTGGTTGTTGTATAATTATGACATTTGTCGGTTGAATATGTTTTTAAAGTGGGTTGGCCCTTTTGGACACCGGAGATACTTTATGTAGAACGGTCTCTACAACCATGTAATATTGTGCTGGTGTGGAAACCCTTTTGGTTACCTATATCACTTATTGTATGTGGAATGATAACCTCTCCGGTTATAGCCGATGATCGATTTATAAATTTCCCATAAGTTATCAATCTTTGGATAATCTTGTGCATTATTTGATGTTGGATACGAGTCGACTTACAGATATCCTTTGAATTGCTAGCTTTTAGGTAATCCTGCACATTATCCGACCTTGGATAAGAGATGTCTTACAGATATCCCTTCAATCGCTAGCTTTTAGGTGTTCCTACACATCATCCGACCTTGGATACAATATGACTTATAGATATCAGTCAAATTGCTAGTCCTTGGGTAATCCTGCACATAATCAATCTTAGATATGACATGGCTTATAGAGAACCCTTGGACGTATCAATTTGATAATCTCGCATATTCTCCGATAAGGATTTAGTTCCGACTTATGGATAACCTCCAGACTATCAATTTTTGGGTGATCTTGCACACTATTTGGTTAGGATGTTGTTGTGGCTTACGGATGACCTATAGGCTATCAACTCATAGGTAACCTTGCACACTATCCTATTTCAAATAATATGACTTATAGATGACCCTCAAATTGTCAATTTCTAGGAAATCTCATATATCATCCATCTTTAAATACCGACTTTAAGACATTCCTTCAAATCATGTGCTCTTGATGCATTCAGATGCTAATTCATAAAATGATGAGATATCCTCGATGCTAGCGTTTATGTCTCCTGTGTCAACTGATATTAAATTCTGGTAATATCCTCGACGCCATAATTTATGTCTTGCATTCAATAGATATGAATTGCTAATGATATCCTTGACGCCAACGTTTATGTCTCACGTGTCAACAGATATTAAATGTTGATGATATCCCCGATGCCAATGTTTATATCTTGCGTGTCAACAGATATGAAATGCTGATGACATCCTCGACGCCAGCATTTATGTCTTGCGTGTCAACAGATATGAAATGCTGATGACTTCCTCGACGCCAACGTTTATATCTTGCGTGTCAATAGATATTAAATACAATGACCCTCTCGACAATGATATGAAATGGCCCTCTCGGCAATAACATAAATGACCCTCTTGGCAATGATATGAAATGACTCTCTCGGCAATGATATGAAATGGACCTCTTGACAATGGCATGAAATGGGCCTCTTGGAAATAATATGAAATGGCTCTCTTTGCAATGATATGAAATTGCCCTCTCGGCGATGATATGAATGACCCTCTCGACAGTGATATGCAATGGTTTTTCCGGTAATTTGAAAACAGTTTCACCTGAGTTCATTTGTCTACGTTTTGCTTTCTACATGTACTCAAATACTGTTGCTTCGCTTCAAGGCGAATTTTGAGGGTGACTCTCTGCTCTTCCTTGTATTGAGTGATCATTTGATTATTATATTTATTGTGCCAACTCCCTTAAATGTACCTATGCTCAAGGTAATTATTTAGTAGACACAAAGTCGCTTTTGCTAGCGACTATTTTTTTAGAAAAATTCTAAAAGCAATATTTATAAAGAAGATAAGACGCCTTTGTTTGTCCTTCATGATCTTAAGAAATGAGATAGACAATTCAAAAGGTCCTCGATAAATGGGTATTAAACCTATTTTTAGGGCTACCAAAAAAATACCATTCTGGAGTATTAATGCTCGGGTGTGGCTCCCAACTTGCTTGGGAATTTTTGAAAGAGACTCTCATTTTGTGTATTGATCCCTGCATCCGTAGAAAAATGATTAGTTTGAGTGAAACTACTCCGTGTTGACCTCCTTCGATCCTTGGTTTGATCCTCGCCATCTTTCGGGTATTCTGTCATGTTTGTACCTCCACTCAGCTCCTTGCTCCAATAGATGTCTAGGCAATCACCAAGTAAAAGATTTGTCTAGATTTTTTGCAAGTAGTAGTAATTTTAGAAAATAGTTTCAAAAATTTCTAAAAAGTATTAGAAAATCTTTGCCAGTCATGTCATGTACAATCCCAACAAACACCTTCCTCTTGGTTTTGACTATACTCGACGGTGACTTCAAAAGTTTGACTTTGACCTCTGGTGCTGGAGAATTTGAAATATATTCCAGTGTTTGGTGGAAATTTTGAGGCCTTCCTCAAAATTTCTGCCCCAATTTAAAGTTGTTTGAGATGATATTAACTCGAGAGGATCCGAAGTCTTTATTTGTCTTCGTTCTCTTTGTTAGATGATGGTTTTTCTCTTGTGAATCTTTGAGATTCCTTCTCAAAAATTCTGCCCCAATTCATTTCCTGGGGTTATATGACCGAGTTGTTGGGGCGCCTACGTATCCCGTTGAAGCAGGAATCAGGTCAAACGTAGTTTAAGACTATACTAGGGATATATATAAAATTTTATTGGGTATATCAAAGCCGACATAGGCAGCCTACGTATCCCTTTTTGAGAATTCAGGTTATAACGTAGTTCATACATGAAAGGAAAGGATAAATTTTCCTAAGGGGTTGATCGAAGCCGACATAGGCCGCCTACGTATCCCTTTCTTGGAAATCTAGGTCAAACATAGTTCATACATAAACTCATCTTCAGAGTTAAATGGCCCTAGATACTCTTATCTATCCTACTAGAAATAAACACTCTGCGGATGACATGACGCTTTCATTACGTTTGTTTTGATAGAACAAAGGATCAAATGTCCAATTCCCTTAGTCGTCGCTCGGTTTCCTCTAGATCAGGCTTCTTTGATTCTCGAACTCTTTGACTCTTCAGTTTACTGTTCTAGGGCTATCATTATCTTGTTTCTTGACATGACATGACAATGACGGATTTTGAGTTGTTGTTATACGACGGACGATGAGTCATGAGCGGAGTGGAGGTCCAATTCAACAATGTTTCCTCCAATTAATCTTCCATGATCCCGGTTGTCTCGAAAAATTCTTCCCTTATATTTTTCTTTATTCCATCCTCGAGACCATCGCTTACAGGTTTTGAAAAATGATTGGTAGAGTCCAGTTTTACTACTAGTCATTTTTCTTTTCATGTAACAAAGCTATAGTCAAGAGAGGATCTCTTATTCACTTTGATCTAGCGAAGTAGGGTCATTTTGTGCCAACACAGAGTAGTTTCTACTACCTGTAAAGTAAAAACAACTCAAACGCTGACGTGTTAGATTCTGTTAGTAATAAGTAAAGTAAGATGATAAAGTAGGAAGTAAACACATAGAGTTGATTCTCATCTCATGCGAATTGATCCGTGAAGTAATAATGACTCGAGAATTTCAATGAACAGGATTTTGCTCAATGATGTGGATAGGTGGAATTTGTCGGGAAGGTTCAACTCTTCTTCTTCTTTCAAGAAAGTGGAGGAAAACAGAGTTTTTGAAGATAGAGGTCGAGCCGAAAGGCTGCCTACGTATCTCACGGAGGAGAAATCAGGCCCTACGTAGTTCGAAAGTATAACGGCTTTTTCTGATTCTAAAATCAACTTTTCGAAAATGGTAGCGATCATTTCTGAAGTTTTAAGAATGACTGTAGACGTTTCTGAGAAACTTGGGAGACTTGGAGTACGTTTGGTGAGACTTTTGTATAGCGGGGTATATTTCTGCCTAGAGATGTTCTATGGAAAATGGGATTGGATCAATTCGCCTTTGATTCGAATCAACATAACACGTATAAGCACATAAACAGTAATATTACACAAGTATATTGTAATAAATGTGCATCCTAATTGGGTGATCCTTTTGAGCCAAGGGTTTAGGCCTCACGAATTTTGAAGAAAATATATGCCTTTTTTAAAGCCAATCCATTATTCCCCTAAAACCTTCATAGATATACATAAATGTCATAAATGCCTACAAAAGTTGCACAAAAGGGATACAATCTTTAGGGAAGGGAAAAATAAGATGAGAAGAAAATAACATCCATTAATGATCAAGCGATTGCCGTATAAATGTGCCATAGATGCCACGCAACTATCCAAATCGATCAATTTCTTGCTTGACTTATTTCAATTCCTTCATCAATTAGTGTACGATTAAGGCATCCTTATACAAAAGTAATTAAAAGAAGTCTTCTCCCGAACTCCCAAAGAATAATGGATTGGATTAAACAAACATATATTTCTTTAACACATAAAAATGATTCGTCTGTAATTAATTCGGGGTCAATAGATGCAAGACAAGTTTTCTAGTGGGCCCAATACTCCCCTCGGGTATTGGGTCATCCTAGGCTTATCCCTAAAATAGGGTTTTGGTTTCGCTCTATTCTAGGTGTATAGAGTGGGTTTGAACACAGGTTTCCAAGCAGACGACTTGGGTTTGGAAATACAAACAACCATCAGACGACTTACGTGCTAATAAACCGTTGTATTTCCAACACATCATTTGGAATTGAACAATAGGGGTCGGGACATCCACGAAACCCCAAAATAAGTCATAAATAAATGCAAGGAATATGCTATGAGATGCAATAATTAAATACCACAAAATCAAAACATATAAACACATAAATAATTAATCAAAAGATGAAATCAAACATTTGGTTAGAACCTCGTTAAAATGTCTCCAGTGGAGTCGTCATTTCTATTTTACAAAAATTTTGACTTTTGAGAAGAGTCGCCACTTAATTTTGAGAAGGAATTAAGAAACCTTTATAAAATACTTTGAACGATCCAAACCAAAAAAATCGTTCAAATTTTGAGGATTCTGAGTAAGCGGTTCCTATTAACATTTTAGGAAGGTGTTAGGCACCTAAAACATCTGCTAACTTGCGGTTATCCAGACTGTTTGAAAACATCTTTTGATTAAATTCTAAAAATTTAATTTATTGAAAAGTGATTGAATTTTTAGAAAGAACTTTTGTAAAATAGATTTAGGCGACTTAGTAGAGATTTTAACTAAGTCTAAATAAAACTGATATACAAATAAACACATAAAAGGAGAAAGGAAGGAGAAAGTAAAGGATTTTGGCCATTGGACCCAAATTGAGACCTGTCCTAGTGTAATTGGGCTTTCGACCTACTCCATCTGTCCTAATCTAGTTTTTGGATCTTTTTGGCCCAAAATCCGCTCTACCTGTATTAAATTTAAAACGTTGGCTTCGAGGCCCAAATGAATGAATAATGAAAGAAAGAAATAGATAAACAATAAAAACGATAACAATAAATAAATAACGACAACAAATAAATTAACAAAAACGAGGCTTGGGTTTCGTCGTTGCTTCAAGAATAGGACTTTAACCCATTTTCTTTCTTTCGACTCTTTGCATCCATATGCTGCGAAGTTGCCTTTTTAGTTTTTTCGAAAGTCTTCTAAAAATAGAGTGGGCCTCAAAGGCCCATCACGTAATGCAAGGGGAAAAAGTTCATTTGGACTCCCAAACGGGTTCATGCAAAAGAAAAGGAAATGAAGGAATTAATACACGTTTAAGAATTTTACACTCATAGATAAATTATGAAATAAAAATGTTAACATTTGCAGGCAATAAGAATATCAATCCATGAGTAAAAAAATGGCACGAAGAAGAGTGTATCACTAAAGCTCTTTCTCAATCAGAATGCAGTAGGTAGAGAATCCTCAATAATGTCCAGGCAAATACTTTATCACTAAGAAAGATCACTTATATATAAAAGAAAATATTTCCAGTACAAGATATAGGACAACCAAAACAAAAGAGTGACAAAGGTCTCCTCTAATAGAGAAACCATAAGTTTTCTTCCAACACTAGAACTCAAATGAAGTCAACAAAGCCATCATATTCTCCATGGCCTTTAAACAGACAGACATACTGTCTTGAAACGAACCCAAAACAGAAAATCAAACTTCAAAATTTCACTAAAAAAGGAATGCAACCAATAAGATGAAGAAAGGAGCCAGTGGGATATAGTATCTTTTGTCCTCCTCCTCATTTCAACGGACTTAAATAAAATGGTCGTCGAGGGATCCTAAGATTTCCTGGAAACCTTTCATTATTGGACACATTTGGTCATTCTCTTTGACATTTGAGAGGCCAAAGGAACTCGTAAAGTAGTCCTGCTAGTGACATTACTAGCCAAGTAGAGAATGACTCAAACAATATAACATTCAACTAGCTAGTGATGTGAAAATTAAAACAGGAATCTTGATGGAAATCAGTGAATTAAACTCACAAGCAATACCAATACACAACGGCAAATCGGCAGCTAATTAGCGATGTTAAAATCAAATAACAGATTATAAAATCAAGACAAGCAAATGAGACTCAAGCCGAAAGCTTTAACAACTAAACTGACAGTTTGACATCGACCGTAATCTCATGACAAGCATTATCTTCAGCAAACATACCCTATGGTTTTACAAGACCTTTACAGCATCTAATCCCAGCATACCATATCAATATTATCAATAATAAAATGCTAATACGGCTATAGAATGGGGAGATGAAGGAGAAATAATAGAAATCTTAAACGGAGTGGGATATTACCTATTCGGGAGTAACAAAATGGGACAACGAACTAGCGTTGGATCAACTACTGGAAAATGACATCGTCATCAACTCAAAAATCGTAATCAGTCGACGAACCTTCAAGGCTTCCGATTAAACGATTAGCTTTCAAAGAAGAAGGAAAGCGATAATTCTACTAAAGAAGTTGATGTACTCTAAAAAAATTTCTTCTGCTTTTTGTTTCCAGAATTTTCCACCCTCCCAAAATTTTCCCCACAATTTCCACCCTAGACTTTTGAACCCCCTTTGCCTCTAAAATTTCAAACTCAGAAGGGAAGAAGAGAGAAAAATCCCCCTCCTCAAAGAATGAAAGGATTCTTATATAGGAGATGAATAGGGGTCCTCTTAGGACTTTTGAAAATGTCTCAATTTTGGATTCCCCCAACAGATTTCAGAAAAGCACCAATAAAAATTGGGGAAGTGAATGATTCCCCTAAGGACCAATGAAATTTTACCAATTATGTACGAAATCGTATGGATTAATCCAGATTTTTAGGGATTTGAACGTTGGGAGGAGCCAACTAACCTTATTCTAGAATATTTGAGGTTATTCTTGTATGAATTTGAGTGGGATGCGTATGGAGAAGGTTCGGGTCAGATCGATTTTATAATTTTCGGGTTGAGGTTGACGGATTTGGAGCTGTTTCAGTTTGGGTCAAAATTGTTGTGGGTTATCAATGAATATTATTTGCGATTTGGAATTGTTGGTGTTTGTTGTTGTTTGTTAGGTTAAGGGAAGAGATGAGAGGATTGGGCCGGTGTCGTTGGGTTGATAAAAAGAAGAACAAGGGTTGGTGATTTAGTATTGGACCTGGGTAGGTTAGAATAAATTAGGACTGGAATTATTACTTTACAAAATAGCCGACCTGACGTGAGATTTGACCCATTTCATTCAATCTTGGCCAATTGAGAATTAATTAGTCAATTGCCTTGCAATTGTGGTCTAATTAATTTCAATTATGGCCCAATTCAATAAATTGGCTAAATTGAATCAAGATCCCATGCGAATTATCAACTGTTTAATCTCGAACTTCTTGATTTAATAAAATAAAACAAGTATTTATCCAAATAAATTATTTTCAGAATAAATCATATTTAAATCAAGATCTTAATCATTTGAATTTAGTTTCAAAAGTAATCCCTAATTAAAATTTAATATTTTGTGAAATAAATATTTAAGTGACACAATTATAAAATTTTCATATAATTGAATATGACGATACATAATTGCTACTTAAAATGACACAAAGATTTTAATTCAGATAAAATATTTGTTGTGATTTTCTTTAAAATTCAGGAAACTCAAAATTAAACTTAGTCGCAGAGGGCAAAATTTAGGCGTCAACTTCAAGTAATAATTTGGGACGGAAATGGCAATATGTAGCGAACCAATTTTCCATCACAAACATTGAATGTAATCATACTCATTTAATTCAAATTATAACTTGCAATCTAAACAACATATAATTGCAACACAAAGTGCGGAGAAATTAACAAATTCCCGAAGTAACTACAAAAAGATATAATACTAGTAGAACATAAAAGAGATGATAACAGACAAACTTAGACCCTCTGAACTTTGTCGACATAGTGGTGGGACATATGCTCTGTTTACTCTCTGGCCGCCCCCCATGAGCGAAACCAACAAGCCGCTGGTGACTACCGTCATTCCGCCTAAACCCCCAGACCTCCAAGATTCTATGGAAGTAGAAATAACGCCTAACACCTTTAAAGACGCCCTCCTCAACAAGGAAAAGGAAATCAACAGATCCGACAGCATCTACGATGGAACCCTGCTCGACCCACAAGATGAGGAACAAAATACGATTGAGCTTTCAGATTCGGAGAAACAAAGGATCTATCAACCTTGGAGACTCTCCGTAATCATCAAGTTGTTCCTAAAGATACTAGGCCATGCTTACCTGAGGAACAAACTTACTAATCTGTGGAAACTCAAGGAAAATTTAATATTAATCGATCTAGGGAACGACTTCGTTGTTGCAAAATTCACTTTGAATGACAGCCTCGAGAAGGTTCTGAATGAAGGTTCTTGGTTTGTAACGAGGAGCTTCCTAACAATCCGCAGATAGGAGCCCAACTTTGTACCCCAAGAAGTCTCTTTAACCCACACTGCAATTTGGGCAAGGCTACCACAGTTGCCAACGGAATTCTATGATCAATAAATCTCAAAAAAGTCAGCAGAAAATTGGGTACCCTACTGAAGATCGACACATACACCTCCACCACTCTGCGGGGAAGATATGAACGCATTTGCGTACAAGTGCCTCTGGAACTCCCAGTCAAATCCCATGTAGTCATTGGTGCTCATAAATAGCCAGTGATCTATAAAGGGAAAAACATACTATGTACCAGCTGCGGCTAGCTAGGTCACACTCATAGGGGGTGCCAATCATCCTCAATACCCCCACCAGAAACCCTTCCATCCCAAGCGCGCCTCACAGCAACATCCATCATTCGAATGACAGGTAGTCTCGTTCCCAAAGTGTCAGCCATCTGAGAAGAGAAGCACAGACCCGAACTCACAGGGCCAGACCAAGGCCCAACCACAGGTAAAGGTATTTGACAAGAACACATGTATGTTTTCTCTCAAGGTGCCATCCCAAAAAAATGATGCCCAACCCAAGCTGAAGTAATTGGGCCAAATGTTTACCCAAATAATGGGCCCAATCAAGTGAAGGCCAAAAGGAAAGCCTCCTCTAGGGGCCATTCAATACCCAATAAAAATAGCCCTGACAATCCACACGTGCACGCTCAGGGTACTCAACTAACCAACATCCCCCCCCCCCCCGAAATTTATTACTGCTTATAAATTCATCCCTTTAGCTGAGTACTCTAGGAGTAAATGCGATGGGGCCGCTCTGTCCCCCTCACCCCATAGGCTTACCCCTAAACCCACTTCGGAGACTTCATCAGTCTCCACAGTGCCCGCTAATCCACAAAGTAGTTACTACGCCATTGTTCAAAGCAATAATGAGATCAAAACCTTTGAAGTGACCGAAGAGGTCACGCCAATTAACTCCCAAGCCATTATTACAACAAATCCTACCTTGAAAAAATGGCCAGGAAAAGTTACCCTCAACTTTTCCAACTCCACATCCCAACCGTCCTCTAAACCCTCCAATGGAGCCAACTATGAAACCAAGCAACTCTTAACCCCTGGTATTCATCTCGACACCACTACCACCGGACAGAGTCCCAACCTCATAGATGGAACTTGCTACGTCAGAGAGTCCATCTCCTGTTCCAAGTAAAGGTGTGGGAGAGGAACATCACTCTAATCCTCTAAGACCCAGCCTACCTAGCGCAAATAACCAAAGAATCCCTGGACTAAGTTGTGATGGGAATGGGGAATTAAGTCTGGCAACAGACAATGTTAAAGGCACATTTCTCCAAGGATGGCATCCAGAGCCCACCAAGGGAGCTCAACAACCTGATGACCCAAGCATTTATGTCCCTTCTTTTCTTCCCAATGAATACCTACATGCCCAGCTTGCAAGCTCTGACGTTTATTCAGAAGCCCCAGTAGCCGACTACATAAGTGCCCCAAACACTAGGGGTAGAAGGCCAAGGAAGCACAAACCAAACCCTATTGGAGCCTCTCAGACAGAGCAACGACGAACTAGAAAGATTCCTTGCCACATTCGGAGAACCAAACTTGGACATCATAGCTTTAGAAAAGTCACTAATGAGAGACTTCAATGAGCCATACAGTGCAGCTACTATGGTGTACCTCCCACTGCAGAAGAAATTTTTCTCTCTGACCCTAAGGACCAAGAGTAACCTGGGTCCCCCAGCTATGCTCTTGGAGCCTATAAACATGATGCTAGACCCTTCCCACCAGGATAAGGGGAAAGAACCAGTGACCCAAGTCCCACCCCAAACCTTACCAATGAACGTCTTGTCTAGAACACAAAAGGAGCCAATAGCTCCACATTTAGATGCCAGTGTGATGCAATGATTAAGATCCACAGACAAGCCATGCTCGTTCTCCTTGAGACTAAAATGGCTAAGAACAAGCACCTCGCTACGACCCTTGGTTATGCGTCCCAAGTTTAATCTGCAGCTTTTGGTTTCACTGGGAGAATTGCCCTGATGTGGCACCCAGAACATCTCCAGCTAGATAACTTCACGGTCACTACTCAGGGCATTCATGCCATCATCAAGGTATTTTCTGATACCAACCCCCTCTTTTGGATCTTTTTTGCCATTTATGCAAGCCCTAGTTTCAACAATAGAAAACTCCTTTGGGGGGAGGTCAAGCTTATTGCCCAAAACCGCAATAGCCCTTGGCTGATGGGTGGAGACTTCAATGATATCCTTCTATCTAAAGAAAAGCTTGGGGGTTGAAGTATTAGCAACACTAGAACCTCCCTTTTAAAGATTGTCTTGATAACTGTGGTATGTTAGGCCTAGGGTTTAAATATTGCAAATACACTTGGAGCAATAAGAGGTACAAGCACAGAGAAAGTCTTATTCTTGAAAAACTTGATAGGTGCACTTCTAATACCTCTTGGATAAACCAATTCCCTAAGGCATCTGTCACCTATCTGCCTTGAACAAAGTCTGACCATTTCCCAATGCTCCTCACTCTCACCAATCCCCCCTTGCACTACTAACAAACCCTTTAGGTTTGAACCCATGTGGTGTTCCCACGCTACCCTTCAAAACATCATCATAACCACCTTCAATTCCAACACTACACTTAGCAACTCTATCCATAACTTTCAACAAGAGGTTACTGCTTGGAATAGGATTACTTTTGGAAACATCTTCCACAAAATCAAGAGAATTTTGGGTAGGCTAGATGGTATTCAAAAGTCCAAGCCCTATCTCACTAGTTCCTACCTCCAACACCTGGAAAATAAACTCCTTACTGACTATAACAGACTTCTCCAGTCAGAAGAGGATTTCTGGATGGTAAGATCTAGGATAAACTGGCTGATCCATAAAGATGACAACACCAAGTTCTTTCATACCTCCACCATGGTTAGAATAAGGAAGAACAAGATAACCTACCTCAAGGATGAGGCTAGAAAAACCATCACTGATACGGAGGAGATCACTCACCACATCTCCAACTTCTACCACACCCTCTACACTACTGAGCACACTAGTAGTCCCATTCATATGAACCATGCTTGGAATACCCCCAATATTATCTCTTCCGCTGTGAGTACCACTATCGGTTCTCCCCTTAGAGACACTTAAATAATCTTGGCTCTGAAGGATTTTAAACCCCTAAAAGCCCCTAGACCTGATGGTCTGCACCCTCTCTTTTACCAAAAGTATTAGGACATTGTGGGAGAGAGCACCAAAGATTTCTGTTACAAAGTCTTTGAGGACTTTAACATCCCTGAAGGGATCAATCACACCCTCATCTGCCTTATCCGTAAATGCCCTAATGTTTCCACTATCAAGAATTTTAGGCCTATCAGTCTCTACAACACCTCTTATAAGCTCATCACTAAGATCATTGTTAATAGGATTAAGCCCATCCTGGGAACCCTCATAGGGCCTACCCAGGCTAGCTTCCTAAGTAACAGAAGAGTTGCTGACAATGCCATCATTGTCCAAGAATACATCTCCCATTTTAAAAAAATAAGAAGCATTCATCATAGCATGATTCTTAAAATTGACCTAGAGAAGGCCTTTAATAGGTTGGAATAGTCCTTTATCCATGACACCCTTCTCTTATTAAACTTCTCTCCTAACCTCACTAAGTTGATCATGTCTTGTATCACTACCAGCTCCTTTTCCATCCTTATCAATGGCAGCAGCACCCCTGCCTTTACTCCCTCCAGGGGCATAAGACAAGAGGACCCCATATCCTCTTACTTTTTCATCCTGTGCATGGAAAGACTGGCTGGGACATTGACAGCCAAGTAGCCAACAAATCTTGGATTCCCATATCCATTACCACTGGAGGTCCAAAATTATTCCACTTGTTCTTTGTTGATGACCTAACCTTGTTTGTAAGAGCTAAACTGCCAATTGTCATACTATTCTGACTATCCTGTCCAAGTTTGGTGCCCTCTCTGGACAAAAAATCAACAAAGCTAAGTCAACTACTAGAAGCATTGAGTTTGGCAAGTACCTTGGTTTCCCTATCTTCCATAAAGGCCCCACTAATGCTGACTTCCAGCCTATCATTGATAATATGGCTAGTGGGTTGGCTGATTGGAAAACCAAAATGCTGAATATGACTGGCAAAATTGTCCTTGCTAAAGCCACCCTGAGCAGCATGCCCACCTATATAAAACAGTATATCAAAATTCCTACCAAGGTCATCAGTACTATTAATAAAAACTAGAGAGATTTTATTTGGGGTACTGAAGAGGGTAAGAATAAGATTCACATACTTAGTTGGGACACAATTATCAAAGCCAAGCAAAATGGAGGCCTTGGCCTGCACAAGGCTGCTATTAGGAATAGGGCACTTCATGCAAGCCTAGCATGGAGGCAAGCCAACAATCCCTTCTCCCTTTGGGCCAAAATCCTCACTACCAAATACCAAAGACCTCTCAATGCCACCTAGACTAATAGGGTTGTCTCGAGAACTTGAAAGAATATCCAGCAAGGCTGGAAAGATTGCTCTAAAGGGATAAGTTGGCATGTCAATAAGGAAAATAAGGTAAGAATCCTCTCTGATAGATGGATCCCCCACATGGAGCCTCTAAGGGACCTTATCTAATGACCCCTTCCTAATAATGAAGAGCACCTCACTGTGGATACTATGCTTAGTTCTACAGGATGAAACCTCTCCAACATCCTATTTAACCTCCCACAGCAGTTGTTTTGCTGCATTACTGATAACCCCAATCATGCAAAACCAAATACAGAGGATATCATGTACTAGAGAAAAACTCCCAATGAGAAATTCTCTACTAGAAGTGCCTACAAGCTTATAGCTGAGGATGCTTCGGATACTAACTTTAGATTCACCTAGATCTGAAAGTTGCCTGCCCCTAATAAAATTAAAACCTTTATGTGGCTCTTAAGTCATGGCAGACTTCCTAACAAGAACTATCTTCAAAGATTGGGAATCATTGTTGATTCCACTTGCTCCTTTTGTAACCATCCATCGGAAGACATTGACCACATCTTCATCCATTGTCCCAATGTCTCCAATTCCTGGAACAACTTTATTAACCATAGCCCTATCCCTCAGAACTTTACCTGGAACTATTTTACTGTTAACCACGCCTTCATGTGCTGGGAAAACATCAAGGGTATCAATTACAATACCTACATTGATTGGAACCACCTCCTACCTCAGATGTTGTGGACTATCTGGCTAACCAAGAATGACAACCTCTTTAATAGTAAAAAGAACTCTGTCAACTGGAAACATGCTACCAACATGGCCACGGAATTCTCTATGATGGTGCAAATCAATGACAACAGTGCCAAGGGGACTAAGACCATCCATATAAGATGGGAGCCTCCTGGAGAAGGGTCCTTCATGCTCAACACAGACGCTGTCATCCATCCAAAGTTGGGCAGGAGGGTCTAGGTGGTATGATAAGAGACCAAAAAAGGGACTGCATTGCTGGATATACCCAACGATCGCCTTCTACAACCCCTCTGGACGCTGAATTTAAGGTATTGATGCAAGGGTTAAAGGAGATGCAGTCTCTAAAAATCAAGCCACTGCGCAATGCTCAGATTCACTCGAACTTATGAAAGAAATAACCCATGGGCACAACATGTACACTAACATCATTCATGAGTGTAGGTCCATTATGCAGAAGCTCGAAGCAGCAGGAGTCAGCCTCATCTACAGGGAGCAAAATAAGGTGCCGGATGCTTTGGATAAGGAGGGTAGCAAGCTGGAGCAAGTTGGCGTGACAACTATTTTTTTGTCTCCATCGGATAATGTTTTGACCTTTGTAGATTTGAACAAAAAGGGAACTACCTTTAAAAGAACCGCAAACCGAACTATCTTTGACCTAGTTGGCCGGGTTGTGGCCAATGGTATGTCTAGCACTACTTTAGCTGGAGCTACACCTCCGCTACCAAACTCGCCATGTCACTCTACTTAATTTGCATTTGAATTAACTCCATTAAACCAAAAAAAATAGACAAACTTAGACATAATTTTGCATAAACTTATTGCTCGTGAAATATGCACTATTATCAACTCGAATTCAACACAACCATTTAATGTTGGGAAAAATCTTTTTGGCCACAAAAGTTGGCCCAAATTTGGCTACAATAGTAAAAAGCCTTATTCACACTATAAACTAGTTAGTTTTTAGACATTTTTGCCCTTTTCATCCTAAATTTAAATTTCTAATATTAGTTTCTTTAACAATCATTTTTCAATACATTGAAAACATTTCCAATACATGGGAATGGACAACTTATGTATTCTATTTTAATTATCTAATTTTTTAATTTGCAATTATATTATTAAATAATTGTCAAATGTAGTAGTATGTAATTAAGAACATAAAAATTAATTAGTACAAAATTATTTATTAATTGTTAGTTATTTTTTCTTTTTTACGTTTGAAGCTGTTTAATTTTAGTTTAGCTTTTAACTATGCATAGTTTATACTTTGTACATATTTTGAGAAATTTAATTAAGTTGTTGTATTTATTTTTTATCTAGTTCGATTTTATGATTTTTTTAAAAAATGAATATGAAAATCAGTGTATGAAAATAGAGTTTTAAAAGTGAATTTCCTAAATAGTCGCCCAAGTTTTAAAAATTTTCTTCAAATATCACTTATGTTTCATTCAGGATCACAATATCACTCAACTATCACTTTTTCCTCGAAAGATACTAAACACTTCAAAAGTGTTCTTCTCTCTTAGTTGGTATGTCATGTCATTAAAACTTTTTTTAAAAATACTAAACCTATTTAACTCATTAAACTCATTTAATCAAACTATAATTCTTTTTTTTATTGAAAAAATACATTATTTATTAAACATAAATTTTTATACTTAGAAAAACTTTATCGGTACTATAACTTGACATATTTTTTCAAAGGTTATTTTTCTGAATGATCACTCATATTTTTGAATTCGCTACAAAAATTATTTTTTTTCTTTTTAGAGATAATAATATGACTTAACTGTCGTTATTATCCTCAAATTAAAAAAAGATCTCATACGTCTCTTTCTCTTGTAATTGGCAGGCCATGTGACTAAATTATTTTTTTAATAATAGACCTATTTAAATCATCAAACTTATTTAGTCAAAATTATATTCTTATTCTTTTATTTAAAAGAAATATATTAATTTATTAAGAAGAAATTTTCATGCTTAGAAATCTTTTATCATTACTTACACTTTCAATTTTTTCTAATGTTATTTTCTTGGATTGTTATCAATGTTTCTAGAGTCGCTTATAAAAATATCTTTTTGTTTTTGCTAAGACAATAATGCCACTCAGTTATTAATATTTTTCTCAAAAAATTACTAAAAGCCTCAAAAGTTCCCTTCTCTTCTAATTAGCATGTCATACCAGTAGACCATCATTTTAAAAAAATAATAAACATACTAACTCAACAAACTCATTTAACCAAAATAATTATTTTATTTTAAAAAAATATATATATATTAATTTATTAAGAAGAAATTCTCATACTATTTTCCTAGATGATCATTCAAATTTTTATATATAATTGCCTACAAAAATCAATTGTTTTCTAAAGAAAATAATACCATTAAAGTAAATAAGCTATCTAGAGATTGTAATTTGCATGTAAAATAATATGGTAAAGATTAAGTTTTGGTAAAGAATTCCTAAACAGGAAAATCAAACTAATGCATTTTTCTCAAAAAGAAAAAAGGATAAAGTTATAATTTTGAGTAAATGAGTTTGATGAATTAAATAATTTACTATTTAAAAATATGATTTTAATGTCATGGCATGCCAATTACGAGAGAAGAATACTTTTGAGGTGTTTGGTATTTTTTTAGGAAAAGAGTGATAGTTAAGTAATATTGTGGTCCTAAATGAAAGATAAGTTATATTTGAAAGAAATTCTCAAAACTTGAGTGACTGTTTAGGAAATTCACTCAGAGATTTAATAATAACATGTTTTGACATGCTTAAAATTTTGTTATTTCACATTTTTCTATAGATGGATATACTAACAAAATACGTCGTGGTTAAATGTAAAAAATTATTTTGCTAAATAATCTAACCAAAATATTTTTTTCCGTAACATTTGTAGCAATAAGTGTGGCTAAAATTTATTTACATATTTTATATGGTCCATGACTAAGAATTTGTAATTATTGCTATGAAATTTTATTATGATGCGAACAGTAGTTATAAAGAAAATTTATTTTACAAGATATATATGTATAGTAAGTGTATTTATCCACGACAAATAATTTGTATCTATCTTCATATAATTAGCGAGAATTTGTAAAAAAAAAAAAAATGGATTAAGTATATTAATTAATAAAATATTTGCATATAATAATTTATTTATTCAAATTATATTTGAAACTTATAAATAAGATCTTGTAAATTTGAATTGAGTCGAATAAAAAACACCTTCAATCAAATGATAATTCTTAACACACTTGATCATGATGAAACTTGAGTGAAACATATTAAAATTTTGTTTAAATTCTTTATAATTAGGTAATTGAAATTTCTATAATCATTTATTTTTAAAAAAATTATATTTGAAACTCACAAGTCATAAAATTGAATCGCATCATTGACAACACTAATTACACTAGATCGATAAAGATATTATTCCGATGAAATAAGTCTAAAGTAAAATTTAGTAAAGTTAATTTGTTTAAATTTTTTATAATTAGTTAATAAAAAATAACTAAATTTAATCACTTACTTATTTAGATATAAATTATTGTACAAATACACTTTTGTGATAACTATATCCAATTATTAATCATTTGTTCAACTAATTATAACTACATTTATAATAATTATTAATTAGTAATTTAATAGTATACCATAAAAACATTGTTCAAAAAGATGAGGTTCGAGACTTTGAATAAAATAACAACTGTCATAAAACTTGATCAAGGCAAAACTTGAGTGAGCCATGATAAATTTTGTTTATATTTTTTTTATTAACAAGATATGCATTACTAATAAACGATAATTACAAAGTTCACGAGCCTAGTCCGGCTCAAGTACAAAAACAGTTGGGCTACTCCCAAAGAAAGGGTCAGATGGCAATACATCCCTACGATAGCAAGTTCATATCCTATCCGCCCAAATTTCACGGGCTACAAAGGGGGAGGGGGATCCAAAATTACGTAGTTTGCGAACTAATTACTTTTAGCTTCTTTCTTGGCTAATGCATCTGCGACCTTATGTTGCTCTTTATAGCTGTGTCGAACTGGTGGAGCACTCATCCTTCTTATCGTAGATCTGCAAGCATCAAGAATGGGATTATATAATAAGTGTCCCTGCCGGAGCATCAAAATAATAAGATGGGAATCAGTGTTGATCTCAAGAGGAAACCAGTGATGATTATAAGCTAAAGTGAGGCCCCTAAGTAAGGCTAAGAGCTCCATGTGAGTATTAGTAATATGATAAAAACTTTAACAGAATCCCCCCCACCTAGTTTCCACTAGAGTCACATATCACTCCTTCAATACCCCCTTTCCCAGAATTGCCTCTACAAGCTCCATCAGTATTGAGCTTGAAATGAGATAGAGGAGGAATGGTCCAGCATAAGGAAATAGAAATGTGAGGGTCTGGGGAACTATGGTTAGATAAGTGAAAGAATTTGACTGCCTCAACATACGCCTTCTTAAAATTCGGGCTGCCATGATGATGGTTAAAGAGATTATTATTCCTGTTCTTCCAGATATACCAAAGGCAATAAGGTAGGAGAATGGACCAAGGGATAAGGTTATCAAAGGTGGCAGGAGGTATTTACAAGTGCTAGGCCAGTTGGCAGGGAAGAAATAATGGGTAGTGATGGTGAGGTCACCTCTGTAGGCATTAACCAGATCAACCCAAAAGGAGGACACAGAAGGGCAATAGAAAAAAATGTGGGAGGAGTCCTCACATGGATGGGTGCAATACCCACAGATGGGGGTAATGTTTATACCCCTATAGGACAAGGTGGCCTTAGTAGGGAGACTCTAATGTTGCATCAACCAAAGGAAGAATTGCAACTTGGTAGGGATCTTAGCATGCCAGATCCAATTCCAAGAACTAGGGTTGTTAGTACTGGTATATCCTCCTTGGCTAAGAAGGGAATAAGCACTATTGCAGAAGAAGGACTATCTACCATTTAAGACCCAAAGGGAGGAGTCATCCCTCAATCTCAAGTTTGGCGTGAAGGTATGAAGGATGGAATGTTTTATATCTAAGGGCACCTCAAAGGGTAGAGCATCAAGGTTCCAAGTTCCTTGGTGCTAGATCTGAGTGGGGGAAAGAGAAATGGGACTAGGAAGGGGCCTTTGAATAAGCTGAGCTAAGGAAGGAAGGTTGTGAATCCATCTATCATCCTAGACAGTCACTTTAGTCCCATCATGAACCTCTCACTAAATAGCTTCCCTACAAAGAGCCCAGTATCTAGAAATGTTCCTCCAAACTCTAAAGGTGTAGGAAGAGAGAATGGAATAGTTTCTATTGTATTTGTTAATAAGGACGTTTGCCCATAGGGAAGTAGGGTAGGAGTGCATTCTCCAAGCTAAACAATAGAGAAGAGTTTTATTCTCTATACTAGCCTTCTGCATACCTAGACCACCATCCTTTTTGGTTTTAGTGATGTTCTCCCAACTGACTAAGTGCATCTTCTTCTTAAAGTCAGTGGTCCCTCAAATGAAGTTTCTCTGGATCCTATCAATTCTCTTATGAATGGTACTTGGTAGGAAGTTAATCTGCATAACATGATTGGGAATCCCACCAAGAGAGGCTTTAGCTAAGACAGTCTTGCTAGCCATGATTAGAAACTTGGTTTTCCATCTTGCAAGTTTTCTATTCATGTTGTCTAGTAGGAATTGAAAGTCAGAGGACTTACGGGAGAGTGGAACATGGGAAATCCAAGATATTTCCCAAATGTAGGACAGGGGTTAATATCAAGAATCTAAGATAGATCCTGATGAGTGGTTAGACTGCAATTCCTGGAAAATATCACTTTAAACTTGTGAAGATTCACTTTCTGGCAAAGATGAGTGGAAAAACTCTGGAAAGTGTTGAGTATGGTGTGACAATTGGCCCTATCAGCCCTAACAAAGAGAGTAAGATCATCAGCAAAGAAGATACGGGAGATGGAGGGCCTTTCCTGTTAACAGAGATGGGAATCCAGTTCAGGATGTCTACCTCATAATTGATTCTTCTAGAAAGTAACTCCATGCAAAGGATAAACAGGTAGGGGGATATATAGTTACCCTGTCTAATGCCTCTGGTAGGGGTAAAACTAGGGGTGGGACTACCATTAACCAGCACAGAAATAGAGGAAGTTGAGATAGAGGACATAATTAGTCTAGAAAGAGCTGGGGGGAAATTGAAAAAGTATAGAGCCTGCCTAATAAAAGACCACTCCAGTCTATCAAAGGCCTTCTCAAGGTCTATTTTCAAAAGCATATTACTTTTAGACCCAGACATCTTATGGAAGTGAGTAAGATATTCCTGGACAATGATAACATGATCAGCAGCTTTTCTAGAGGAGAGAAAGCTGGCTTGGGAATGCCCAATGATTCTTCGAAGGTGAGGCTTGATCCTATTAGCAATAATCTTAGTGACAATCTTATACTGAGTATTACATAAGCCAATGGGTCTGAAGTTCTTCAGGAAATAGGCATTCTTACATTTTGAAATGAGACAAATGTAAGTAGTATTCGCGTTCTCCTCTATAAGGTTGGTAGTGAAGGAGGTAGTACAAAAGTCCAACAGAAGGGGGGCCATAGTAGCCCAGTATTTCTGGTACATTGGGTGCATGCCATCAGGTCCAGGGGCTTTGTGGGGTTTAAAGGAGAAAGTGGCTCTCTTAATCTCCTCTAGGGTGGGAATATAATCAAGGAGGGAATAAGCAGAGAAAGGGAATCAGGTCCAGGGGCTTTGTGGGGTTTAGAGAAAGTGGCTCTCTTAATCTCCTCTAGGGTCCAGGTTTTTTTTTTTCATGTTTTACTCTTTGCATTAATTATTTTTTCTTCAAATTAAAATGTAAACATCATTTAATAGGTGTGTTATTAATTATTTTTCTTAATCAATGTGTCATCTTCATTTGAGACGGAGGGAGTACAAATTTTCACTTAATATTTATCTACATAGATATATTAAAAAGTATTAAATATTAATACAATAATTTAAATATACTTAAACATCAATCAAAATGTATTTAAAAATACTCCATAAATTAAATCACTACATATGAAAAATTTACTACAAAAATAAATATTTCTTCATACGTCACAAAAATTCTCATGATTTTATACTAATAATAAAAAATAAAAAATTATATATCCTTCTATCATCATCTTCAACTATGTTTTTAATTTTGTTTAAAGAAATAAGTGAAAAATAAAATAACAATTTATGATGCTAAGAGCAAATACTAAATAATTCAGAAATTATAAATAAATGCTAGGATATAGTTCAAGGATGAGCAAATAAATGACCCGAATAATATCAAACTTTTAAAAGTACAATTAAAGGAAAAATCGGCAAAGTTCTAGATAAACGTAGAACTAGGACAAGGAGAATTGCAGAAGCTCCTAGAAACTTTCCTCATTCTTCTTCTTCTATTTTTCTCGAGAAGTTTCCACATTTCCACTATATAACCAAATCTCTTCCTTACACCAGTTCAATCAATCAGAAACTAAGCTAGAATTTGAACAATTCCAAACAAAAATCACAGAGGAAAATGGATTTCAGGCTGATGGGTATGGACAACACACCAATTTTCCATGTTCTCCAGCACATGATGGATAGTGCAGGTGATGAATCAGACAAGTCTGTGAATGCCCCATCTAGGAACTATGTTCGTGATGCTAAAGCCATGGCTGCCACACCAGTAGACGTGAAAGAGTACCCTAATTCCTATGTTTTCGTTGTGGATATGCCCGGGTTGAAATCTGGAGACATCAAAGTGCAGGTGGAAGAGGAAAATGTGCTGCTTATTAGCGGAGAAAGGAAGAGGGAAGAAGAGAAAGAAGGTGCAAAGTATATCAGAATGGAGAGAAGGGTTGGGAAATTCATGAGGAAGTTTACTCTGCCAGAGAATGCTAATACTGATGCAATTTCTGCTGTTTGTCAAGATGGGGTGTTAACCGTCACTGTTCAGAAGTTGCCTCCTCCTGAACCAAAGAAGCCCAAAACAATTGAGGTTAAAGTTGCTTGACATGTTGCTCTGTTTTCTGGATGTGTTTTGATGGTTAGAGGAATTATATGTAGTACAAATAAAATGGTAGAGATCTATGTAGGAGTACTCATGTCTTGCTCTCACTCTTATGCTTCTTGATGTGTTTCAAGTTTATTTGCAAGTATTATGAATGTATTTTGGGGTATTGTATGGGCATGATATTGTTTGTTTGATTGATGTTTAATGCAGTGCAAAGCTTCTAGCATTCTGTTTCCGTGTTACCTCTTCAAACAGAAATGACATTTGTTTCCTTTAAATTAATTTTAGTTGAGGTGATATGGTTGCTATTGGTTGAAGGGAATAGTTAGGACAGAAGAATCTTTAAAAAAAAAATGATAATTAGGTCAGGCATAACTCAAAAGGAATTTAATAAAATGTGGAGTACCAAATTGAGAAGAATCTTTCAGCATTTTGTTCATGCTTTAGTTCAAATTTTAACCTTCCTTTGGATAAAAGATAATAACTCTTCTCTTCTGTTCAAAAATATTGGTTTACTGCTCCCGTGTTTAAATATTAACAAGAGATTGATTGAGGGGTGTCACGTTTAATCTAAATAAAGCAAATACTATTGATTTTTTAAATTAGACTAGTATTGTGGGAGGTTTATTTTTAGTAATGTGGAAAGTATTGTTGGATGTAGCTTATTTTATCATAGTCTTATTTGATCGGCTTAAGAGGCCGTGTACTTCGGATTATATGTCACCAATTCAAATAGAAACTTGGAGAAATGGGAGAGAAGGGAAGTAGCGCCCAGCTGGAGCCGTTTACTTGTGTTCTTTTTTGAAAAATAATGGGTCTTATATGCCCATGGATCGATATTAATCTTGACGTATATAGAGTTTTTCTTTCTGATAAATATGATTACAGTATTATATAGAATGATCTAGAAGCGTGGAATTGAGAGTGGTGATAAGGGAACTGGTCCTATTGTGTTACTAAAGTCTTTCCTGTTTTGTTCCACCTAGAAGCGTGGAAGTGAGACCTCCCTATTCCCTTCATCTAGGAGGGTGGAAGTGAGAGTGGTTATAAAGGAACTGGTCATTTTGTTATTAAAGCCTTTTATATTATGTTCAGGAGCTCTAGCACAAAGGCAGGGGCTTCGAATAAAAACGTTATATAGCGTTTTGTAATTAAAGCCTTAAAATTTGTTAAACTATATATTAGCTACCATGTTGAATTTCCTATATATGTTGATAAGTTGGTGAATCATTGAGACAAGAACAGCCCACAAACTCAAGGACAACACAAGATAACAAGAAGAATAACAACACAAGATAACAAGAATCAATGGTAACAAGAACAAACTAGTACAAGAAAATAAGAACCAATGGTAACAAAAACAAACTAGTATAAGAAAGTAAAGATAGGTAGTGAGACATATACTATTACAAGATCAATATCTCAAATCTAAGGACCCCTAAGACTTACAATAGTAATATTACACTCTTATGAAGACGCGAGGGAATTCACCACTCAAGCACCAACGTTATAGCCAATTTTGCAACACAAGTAAGTACCACACTTATTCTTGTCCTAGTTTCGGTTATAATTCACTCTCTCTAGAGAATAGTCTTTTAATATCATTTAACAACTAAAGAACTAAAGACTTAAAACTAGTCTATTTATAGATTTATTACAAACATAAGTGAAATGTCTTAAAACCCCTTAATGAAGGGAAGATAAAAGTTGAAGATAAAAGTTGCCTATGGAGTGTAGTGTATGACCCGTTCTTAGTGTGTGATATGGTGTTCCTTTGCATTTCACTTGCACGTTTCGAGTCTCGAGTTCGACGCACACTCTCATAAGTTCATCTCCGTAATTATTCTTGTATCAATCATGGAGTAGCTTCAAGAGAAATATGCAGTCATCACAGAAATTGAATCAAGTAAGATGTTCACAACCATTAAAGAATTCACTAGTATCCTTAAAGAAACATAATCGTGTCGGCATGATAGTCCACGGCCTCGCCGAAAGTTTGCGCACAATAGTAGACATTTTAGTAGTTGGGCCTGCATATCCTAATATTCATTCACCGAAACTAGTTTTGAGAATGCCCTCAATACCTGCTAACTCACAAGATGTTGGTGCTGCAGCATCATGATGGAGGTGGATAGTGTTAGGTTGAGAATGGGAAGTGTTCGATACTTAACGATAGCTGCGGGAAGCGGTGGATAAGATCGAATGATGTAATGTAATGCTCGGTATATTTCGCAACCAAGAGTAAGAATAGTGTGTCTAGGGTCCGTCGAAGCTTGCTTTTGTCAAAGGTGTTCTTGTTTCAAATCAATCATATGTGCCTAAGCAAGAAGGCATAGAAAATTGACGATGGTAAGGCCAGTGCACGTGGAGGAGGATGATGCCAGTGTAGTAATCGTCTGAGCCAGACAGAAGGTGTTGTGGAGTGGTCCATAGGTGGAATAGTAATTGGAGCTGACGCCAAAGAGTAACAAAGCTAGAACATAAAAAAAAATGTAGGCGATGGATTCTGACTCGGCCGGACAGCCAGAGCAAAATGGCGATTGCAGGAATCCAATGTGGTGAAGATAGGTATTGGTTGGCAAGCGTTGGTGAATAAGAAGCCAAATAATGTGTGTAGTGTTGGGTTCAATGTGTGTGAATGGAAAATGGTGGAAAAATGGTTGGGGAGAAGGGAGACACTAATTTAGAAAGTGTACTCTCAAATTAGAAAGTTCACTCATTTCTCCCACATTGGTGGGAGAAGAGAACTTGATAGTGTTTATAAGGAGAAACATTAACTCCACATGGATAGTGAGGCAAGAACTAGGTGATGCCTTGTGCTGCCATCATCGTCGCTCGTTCGGCTTTTGATTTGAATCAATCAATGAGATTTAATATTTCAGACAAAATTTATTTGAAACCTGTGAAATTTTAATCCAAAATCTGATAGTATTAATTTTCTCCAAGTGCGGGCGTATTTCGGACGCAATGCCAACGCATACGCAATAACATGAAGGGATGCGTCCCTTTGAGAAGAGGCACACTGTTTCGTACTATAGGGTGACATGCGACCGCATACGCAGCGCATATACACTAACTATAGGCAGATGCAGCGCATTTGCTCACTGGAAACTGCAAAAAGTCACCTGTGGCCGCATTTTGGGCACAGGTCCAGCGCAATCCCAACGTAGGGACGCGATTGTTGCAGAAAAGGTGTCTCTCAGCTGAACCAATGCATCATTTTTGAAAGAATACACTTAAGGCTATAATACCTGATATTTTCCTCAGGTATTTCAATCAATTTTGACAGCAAAAACTCTCTTGTTATTAACAAAAATTATGTGTGATCATTAAGCTGTTGAGTGAGTTCGTTGAATCCAACAATTTGAGGTACCGCTATTGTTCGGATTGAAGGTCATTTTATCCTAGGAGGAAGATTTCATAACCTCGGGTACAGTGAGGGGAATTATTCCTTAAGGACACTCCGTGAAGTCGGGGGGACTTGGCCTTACAAATTTTGTTTCATCTTCTTTTTGAAAAATTAACATATTTCTTGGATAGAATATTAGTAATCTTGTGTTGAAGGTGTTAAAGAACTTCATACGTGTTCTTGTTTATACAGGAACTTGTGTTGAAGTTGGTGTTGCATTTATACAGATTCTTGTACCCGAAACACCATAAATTATAACAATCTTAAGGAATAACCTCAGAATCTGTATTGCTTGTTTTTGGAGATTAAAGCTTTAAGATTTCTACTCCGTTTGAACTTAACTAGTGATTAGAAGACATAAAATCCCCATCTCAAGTTAAAGATCACTCGGTTGACGATTGGAGGTCATAAAAACTTCATCGTTAACTAGAAACAAGAAGTGTTTAAAGTTGTTTCAACTTTTTAATAATTATTTCAATATACTAAAGGTACTGTCTTGTGGTGACAGGAAAAATGACTAACGAAAGTCAAATGCAAGATGCGGCTATGACTGTGGAGGCAACTAGTATTGCCTCAACAAGTTGAACAAATGCTCCGCAATCTATGGCACCTGCGGAGAAGCCCGAAAAATTTACGTGCATTAACTTTAAAAGATGGCAGCAGAAGATGTTCTTCTACTTCACAACACTATGTCTTCAAAAGTTCACTAGTGAGGATGCTCCTGAGGTGCCCGAGAAAACCTCGGACATAGAGCGTTTCATAATTGTAGAGGCTTGGAAACACTCAGACTTCCTTTGTAAAAATTATATCTTGAGTAGTCTCCAAGAAGACCTCTATCATGTTTACAGTGGAACTAAGACATCAAAGGAATAGTGGGGGGCACTAGAACGACAATACAAGATAGAGGATGCGGGAATTAAGAAATTCTTTGTTGCAAGGTTCCTGGACTTTAAAATGATAGATAGCAAATCAATTGTCTCTCAAGTGTAGAAATTGCAAGTAATCATCCACGATCTCCTAGCGGAAGGTTTGATTATGAATGATTGCATTTCAAGTAGCAGCGATAATTGAGAAGCTACCACCTATGTGAAAAGACTTCAAAAACTACTTGAAGCATAAATGCAGGGAGATGACTGTCGAAGATCTTATTGTCTGACTACGTATTGAAGAAGATAATAAAGCTATCGAGAGAAGGTCAAAAGAGAATTCTACAATTAATGGAGCACATATTGTAGAAGATGACCAGAACAATTCTAAGAAAAGGAAGAAAGTTGAACATGGAAGCAATCAAACCAAGAAGAAATTCAAGGGAAAGTGATTCAACTGTGGCAAGATGGGCCACAAGTTCACGGATTGTCGTGCCCCTAAGAAAGGCAAGAAAAAGGACCAAGCAAATATGATCGAGTCCAACAAAAAATGTGATGATCTGTATGCTATGCTTTCAGAATACAACTTGGTGGGGAATCTTCGCGAATGGTGGATGGATTCTGGTGCCACCCGCCATGTTTGTGCCAACAAAGAGTTATTTTCGTCATTTGCTTCGGCTCAAGTAGAAGAAATGATCTACATGGCTAACTCCGCTACTGCTAAGGTAGAAGGAACAGGAAAAGTGTACTTGAAAATGACTTCAGGAAAGGTCTTGACACATAACAATGTCTTGTATGTTCCGGAGTTACGTAGGAACTTGATTTCTGTTTCACTTCTAGACAAGAACGAATTCAAATGTGTAACCCTTTCTGGAAAAATTGAAATTAGCAAAGGAGAAGTATATGTAGGAAAAGGCTAGCTCACCGAGGGGCTTTATAAGATGAATGTAATGAATGTTGAAATCAATAAAAATGTAAATTCTTCTTACTTGCTTGAGTCTTATGATTTGTGGCATGAACGTTTAGGCTATGTTAATTACAAAAAATTATGAAAATTGATTAACTTAGAAGTTTTGCCAAATTTTGACTGCAATAAACTAAAGTGTCAAACGTGTGTGGAATCGAAGTATGCAAAGCATCCTTATAAGTCCGTTGAAAGGAATTCAAATCCCTTACACTTAATACACACTAACATTTGTGATATGAAGTCAACACCATCACATGGTAGAAAAAAGTATTTCATAACTTTTATTGACAATTGCACTAGATACTGTTACATCTACTTGCTAAACAGTAAGGATGAAACAATAGATGCATTTAGGCAATACAAAACTGTAGTTGAAAATCAGTTAAAGAAAAAGATAAAAATGATAAGAAGTAAAAGGGGCGGAGAATATGAATCTCCCTTTACGCAAATATGTGTAGATAATGGAATCGTCCATCAAACTATAACCCCGTATTCACCTCAATCTAACGACATTGCAAAAAGGAAAAATCGTACGTTGAGGGAAATGATGAATGTCTTACTTATAAGTTCCGGTTTACCGCAAAACTTGTGGGGGAGGCTATTCTTATAGCCAACCGTATACTCAATAGAGTTCCTCATTGTAAGACGCAATCGATTCCTTCTAAAAAATGAAAAGGAAGGAAACCCAACTTAAAATATTTCAAAGTGTAGGGGTGTCTAGCAAAGGTCCAAGGTCCTATGCCTAAAAGGGTGTAAGACCCCGCAAAATTCTCTTATAGTCTGAGCTTTAGAGCGTGTCAAGTGAAATGTAAATCCGGTCCTAAAAGATTGAGAAGTGCCTTCCTAAGTGAGAAATATTTTGAACCATGTATAATTTCCCAAGTGCAAATCGGGTTTGCGACGAACCGTCACCTCGAGGCAGTGTATTCTTTTCTGGGCCAATATGCGACGGACGATTCGATGGACCGTCAAACTGAGCGATGGGTCGTCGCTTCGACCATCGCAGCCCCCGTTCACCATTTTTAACTTGAATTTTAAAAGGGCTTTTTGGTCTTTTTCCCACTCTTTTCAACCCATATTTATATTCGATCAAGGCTCACAACTTCATTTCTCATCTTCAACATCAAAAACTACGGTTTCCTAAAAATTAAACCCCTTCTTTCTTCTTCAAGAAATATCAAGAGAAATCAAGAAATCAAGAATCTCTCTAAGAGCCTTCAAGAAAGGATTTTCTAAGGTATGTAGATGTTGATTCTTGGGTCCCTTTCATCCAAGAAGCTCAAGAACCCTTTTCAAAAATTCAAAGATCTTATGTTTATGGGTTTTCATGATTCATGTGTGTTGAAATTGATGTTCATGCTATTATTGAGTTTTGATTCATGTTTGTTTGCAAGGTTTTCAAGCTTTGACCCTAGTATATGATATTCATGTGATGTTCATAGTAAACCCTCTTCAAGTTGCTTGTTAAGTGATGTGTTCATGTCAATTAAGTGTAGAAATTGTTGAATAAGCAAAGCATGCTCCCCATATGTTTGATAAAATGCTTATGTGAAGGAATTAGAGCTATTATAGCATGTTGACTAGAAATCTCCAATTGTGTACAAGCCCATCCATACCAAGTGTTTGTTGAAAAGCCTTAGTGAATGAATTGTGACACGATAGCATGACATTCTCCAATTATGTGCTCTTCGATACATGTTAAGACTTTAATACATGCCAGGTGTTTGATGCATGACCTTGTTGAATGGAGTATGATCCAAAAGAATGTCCCCTTATGTTATTATTTGTTTAGGATTCCTAAATGCTTGAAGTGATGCCTTAGTGATTGTGATTGTGAATGATTGTCCATGGTCTTGATTATTCAAGAATGGTTATATTTTACTTTTAAGTTATCGAGTCTTGGGGGTATTTATACCCGACAATTTAGCTGTTGTCTAGAGCCTGTTTCAATTTTCACGATAATTTTAGTCGAACCATGATTCTCAGAACTCAGCTAGTTATAGAACTCTGTATTCTCATACAGATATAGAACTTAAGAAATCTCAGTTATCTCTATAATCGTCGTAATCTCAGTATCGCTAGTAATCTAGCCTCAGTTTTGTACCCAGCTCAGATCTAGTAGTATTCAAGTGTTCAGTTCTGACCTCTGTAGTAATCGAGTACTATTCAAATCTCAGTGTCGTTCAGTTAGATAACGATATTCAGTAGTATTCTGTCAGATACCGAACCAAGTGAATTCAGCTTAACTCAGTCAGATCATTCGAGAAACATGATCAGTATCAGATTCAACTTAACTTGTGTTCAGTTTAGTATCTTCTAGTTGGGAGTAGGAGCTAGCATCGAGTGAGGTCAGGGATGGCGGCTCCCCGTCAGAGAGGCAGAGTCGTTAGGAGCAATCCCTGAACTTCAGAACTGCGTAGCCAGCGTAGGATGCAAGACTCACCCATTAGGAAAGATTGGTCACCCGTCAAATAGGCTTGACTATTATATGCCTTAGGCTTTATTTTCTGCGAGGGTTACCCGTCAGATAGGCTTGAACAGAGAGGTATTTACCCGTGGCACGGTATTGACACCCTTCCAGCTTGGGTTACAGGTTGGACCCCACCAGTTGAGATCCAGGGCATGTCGGTTAAGTGACTACTTCCCACAGTTGTAGTTTCAGTATCAATCTTCAGAAATCAAGACTGTCAGATACCGTCATCTATCTCAGTAAGGAACTCAGATAGCTCCATTGATTCATGGACCACCCGTCAGATAGGCTTGGTCCCATATAAAGTTATTCAGTAGTCTTATTATCAGATCTAGAGATCACCCGTCAGATAGGATTGATCTCAGTCTCATATTCAGTTGAGTTATCTCATTATCAGATCCCGAGATCACCCATCAGATAGTCTTGATCTCAATCTCAGATTTAGTTGAGTATTTTTGTTATCAGATTTAGACATTACCCGTCAGATAGGCTTGATCTCAGTCTCAGATTAAGTTGAGTATTCTTGTTTTCGGATTCAGACATGATCTTTTTTTATCATTGATAGTAGATTCTGGAATCATCCGTTAGAGAGGTTTGATCTTCGATGCAGTCAGTCGAGAGTAGAAAGCTTAAAATTTTAGTCAATGATGTGGGTATATTTAGTCAATCAGCTTCAGTATCCTCAAATTTCGAGATCACTCGCTAGATAAGACTGATCTCAACTCTAGTACCCATTTATCAGTATCAGATGATTCAGTTGATTAGTATCTCAGTGTTAGTAGTGAGTTCAGATGACAGTAATGCAGTATTCGAGTTTCAGTATTAGAGTCATGATGGTTGTAGTTATGGTTTATGCATTCATGCATGTGTTCTCATTCAGTACTCTCATGATTATTCAGTTAAGTAATTGTTCGTGCATGAGCCCTTGCATTTAGCCTTACCTCATCTTCAAACTCTGTATATACCCTTACTGACGTATTTGCTCTATGGTGTTTTATTTGACACCATAGGTTCAGAGGCACGAGATCTAGAGTACCCTTAGCAGCTCAGTCCTAATCAGCAGCAGTAGACATAGCAGTAAGTCCTCTTCGGTCAAGGATAATCCTTAATTTTATTATTATCGTATCAGACTTAGTTTATTTTCAGTAGATGGAGTTAGTTGGAGATATGTCCCATCAACTCCACAGTTTAGACAGTTTATAGGCTTTTCGGCCAGATGTATCAGTAGTCAGTTTTAAATTTTGAGTATTTTTAGATGTTTTGATCCTTATGGCCAGTTTCCATATTTATTATCTACATTAGCAGTGCAAGTACAGATATCAGTAGAAGGTTGGCTTGTGGTCCTTCGAGATCATGAGCACCGTGTGACATTTCGGTTTCAGAAAATTCGGTCGTTACAACGAGGTAAGATAGGACCTAAGACTGTGGACTGTGTGTTCATAGGATATGCTAAAAGTAGTAAAGCATATCAGTTTTTAGTTCATAAATCCGAACATTCGGATATAAATGAAAATACGATAATTGAAATGCTGAATTACTTAAGAACATTTATCCATATAAAACTAGACATGAACAGTCTAGTGGAGGATATAAACGACCTCGAGATGAACCAAGTGAGAACGCACATAATAAAGAGAATACAAGACGCAGTACATGTCAAAGAACTTCAACTTCGTTTGGATCAAATTTTGTAACATTTCTGTTAGAAAATGAGCCTTAAACGTTTAAAGAAGTGATGTCATCATTAGACTCATCCTTGTGGAAAGAGGCAGTCAATAGTGAGATTGATTCATCTTTCTCCTTGAAATAAACCTTTGGGTTCTAAATAAATCTTCAAAAGGAAAATAAAGGCGAATGATACTATTGACAAATATAAGGCGAGACTTGTAGTAAAAGGCTTTAAATTGAAAGAAGGTCTTAATTACTTTGATAAATACTCGCCAGCAACAAGGATAACAACGATTCGAATGTTAATTTCCTTGGCGGCAATATATGGTCTTGAAATTCATCAAATGGATATGAAAATCGCATTCCTAAATGGAGAATTAGAGGAACAAATTTACATGGAACAACCTGAGGGATTTGTGGTTCCAGGAAAGGAGAATAAGGTGTGTAAACTTATTAAGTCGCTATATGGACTGAAACAAGCACCTAAACAATGGCATGCGAAGTTTGACCAAACCATATTGGCAAACAGGTTGAAGATAAATGAATGTGATAAATGTGTTTATATTAAAGACACTCTGAATCACCAAGTCATTGTTTGTTTATATATGGATGATATGTTTATCATCAGTAGAGACATTTCTGACATAAATGCAATGAAACAAAAGCTCGAGAGCAAGTTTGATATGAAATACCTTGGAGTTACCGATGTGATCTTAGGTATAAGAATTCATACAACTCCACAAGGGTTGACATTGTTACAGTCTCATTATATGGAAAATGTACTTGACAAATTCAAGTATATGGAATTCGGTATTGCCAAGACTCCTTTGGATGTGAGTTTTGCACTTCGAAAAAATAAAGATGAAAGTGACTCACAATTGGAGTACGCAAGAGTATTGGGATATTTAATATATATAATGAACTGTACACGATCAGACATAGCATGCGCTATTAGCAAGTTGAGTCGGTACATGAGTAATCCCAACAAAACTCATTGGATGACAATAGAAAGAGTTTTGGGGTATCTTAAATACACTCAAGACTATGCTTTGCATTATAATAAATATCCCACGGTACTTCAAGGATATAGTGATGCAAACTGGATCACCAGATCAAACGAAGTAAAATCCACAAGTAGATATATAGTTACTATCGGTGGAGGAGTAGTCTCTTGGAAATCATCCAAACAGACATGTATTTCTCCCTCTACAATGGAATCTAAATTTATCGCATTAGATTAAGACGGTAAAGAAGCAGAATGGCTCCAGTTTCTTGGAAGATATTCCTTATTGGCCCAAACCAGTCCAGTATGTGTACACTGTGATAGCCAAACGGCAATAGGTAGAGCAGGGAGCATGATGTATAACGGTAAATCTCATCACATAAGACGAAGACATAATACCATTAGAGAACTTCTCTCTAGTGGAATTATTACTGTTGGTTGTGTGAATTCAAAGGATAATATGTCGGATCCACTTACAAAAGGTCTATCTAGAGAAGGAGTGGAAAGGACATCCAAGGGAATGGGTTTAAGGCCTAGGATAAGTCAGCATGGCGGTAACTCTACCTAGAAGACTAGAGATCCCAAGATCTAGATTCAAAGAGATCAAACAAAGTTATGTCTGACAGGTTCAACATTGTCAATTACCCAACTCATTCTCATGATGTAGACAATGTGTAGTAAACAAGGATAAGACTTAAAGTGTAAAGTCTTTTAATGATTAGCTAAATTTTTGTCAGATTTGACCAAATAGTTTAATCTATAGGATTGAATGTTTAGAAATCACCTATGTGAGGGTGAAGTGGAAGCCGCTTCAAAGAGAATGTTAGTAAATGCCTATTCTCTAAGTTCTCATGAAATCGGGACGTGTTCATGGCTGAAAAGAACAAAACCGTGAACCATAAATAGTAAAAGGTTGGTTGTGTGACATGTGTTGTCTAGGTGCACATTAAATCTCGATGGTTCAAATATATCAAATCTACCGATTGACCAAGTGCATCTGATGCATGTTCACTACGGAAAGTTCAAAGGAAAACCTACTTATCCAAATGCATTCAGTCTTTGCTAAATAATCACATGCTTTTCCATAAATTCTTCAAAAGATAGTCATTCCCCATTCATGTGGGGTATTGTTGGATTCAAGGTGTATGTGAATGGAAAATGGAGGAAAAATGGTGGGGACAAGGGAGACACTAATTTAGAAAGTGTACTCTCAAATTAGAAAGTTCACTCATTTCTCCCACATTGGTGGGAGAAGAGAACTTGAAAGTGTTTATAATGAAAAACACTAACTCCACATGGATAGTGAGGCAAGAACTAAGTGATGCCTCGCCTCGTCGTCGTCGTGGCTCGCTCACTCGGCTCGGCTTCGGTTTGGATTTGGAAAATGATCGATCGATGAGATCTAATTTTTTACACAATTTATTTGGAACTTGTTTACAAGTGAAATTTTAATCCAAAATATGATAGTATTAATTTTCTCCAAGTTCGGGCGCATTTTGGATGCAATGCTAATGCATACGCAATGCACATCACGAAGTAATGCGACCCTTTGAGAAGAGGCACACTGTTTCGCACTATAGGGTGACATGCGACCGCATACACAAGGCATATACACGACCTGTAGCATAGACATAGCGCATTTGCTCACTGGAAACTGCAAAACGTCACCTGCAGCCGCACTTCGGGCGCAGGTCCAGCACACTCCTAATGCAAGGATGCGACTGCTGCAGAAAAGGTGCCTTTCAGCTAAACCAATGCATCATTTCTAAAAGGATACACTTAAGGCTATAAATACCTGATATTTTACTCAGGTATTGCAATCAATTTTGACAACAAAAACTCTCTTGTTATTAACAAAAATTATGTGTGATCATTAAGCTGTTGAGTGAGTTCATTGAATCCAATAATTTGAGGTACCGCTATTGTTCGGATTGAAAGCCTTTTTATCCTGGGAGGAAGTTTCCATAACCTTGGGTACAGTGAGGGGAATTATTCCTTAAGGACACTCCGTGAAGTCGGGGGACTTAGCCTTACAAATTATGTTTCATCTTCTTTCTGAAAAATTAACATACTTCTTGAATAGATTATCAGTAATCTTTTGTTGAAGGTGTTAAAGAACTTCATAGGTGTTCTTGTTTATACAGGAACTTGTGTTGAAGTTGGTGTTGCATTTATACAGATTCTTGTACCCAAAACACCATAAATTATAACATGTAGCTTAGGAGGTAGTTTAAGTTTTCATATCAGCAACAGATATCTAGGGTTATGGGATTTCTAATAAGTGTTGTGTAACACGATTTGATTGTGAATCTGCCCGTAGGAGCGGGGCCTCAGACACCTGATCACTACCACCATTGAAACCAAAGAAAATATAATGTATGTTCATAAGACTCCTAATCTGAGGTGAAAGGTCAAAAGAAAGAGGTCGAGTAGGGTTGTGAAGGCAGGATTCTTTTGGTTTGCATTTCGTCAGAAGAAGGGAGAGGTCTTGAAATCAAATTTTGGAGAAAAAACTTTGAATCGAGCCAAGAATTTGTCCAGAATTTGACATGGGATTCAGTGTGGATTTGCATACCATCCCCGAATGAGTGATTTTCAAATTGTGAAGGGTGTGTGTACACGAGATCTGAAAAGGAAATGTATGGTGATAGCAAGGCAGGGCCCAAAGAGAGTTGGGATTTTGAATCGATCACCAAAAAGTGGCAGCGAGGAGTGAGTCAGTTTTTTATCGCAGTCTTTGAATTCCCAACCCTTCTTAGCTTTAATCTTCACGAGTTAATCCAAGCCAGTAGGTATAGCCTGTGGCGTTGTGAAGTAGAGCCTTATAAAAAAACTATATTCAAAACGTCAAGGTGGTTAATGAAACCATATTTAGAGTGGTTCGAATAAGGATTAGCAACCTTCTAAGGATAGTTGGTTAGCTTTCCAACCCACATGGCATAGCCGGACAGAATCAAGGAGGAATTGAAAATCATAACTTTGAGCGACCTTGGGCAATTGGAAAACCTAAGTATTTACCGGAGCGAGTGCCCTTCGGATGTTGAAGTTAGCGAAGACAAGAGCCTTGTCAATACTGAGGCAGATTTGGAGAAGAAAATTCTTGATTTTCGAACACTGGTAGACTGATCCGAGTAGGACAAAAAGAGGTCAACACGATCGCCCAAAACTTTGCAATTTGAAGGAGTGATCCAGTAGCATCAGCGAAGAAGAGGTGAGATAAGGACTAAGAATGAGCCTTAAAGTTGGCTGGTTTTCATAAATTTCGATTTACATCAAGATTTATGATGCGAGAATGTAATGACCCATTTCGTCGTTACTAAATTATTCGTAATAAATTCATGAAAATTCTTAATTTTCATTTCTCAGTATTAACTTGGGTTCAAAATAGCCTATATTTTATTTATTACGTCACCTCTAACTTTTCAGCGAAGATTTTCTCCTTCGCATGTGTCTAGATAGACAATCTTGATGAATTTAATTATTCATGAGTGCTAATATAAATACTTTAGTTGAAAGTTCTTTATGTATGAATTAAGGTCGTACAATATCTCTAACACAAAGTTAAGTGTAAAACTTTCTTTCCGATACAGTTTTCATATAGGTTTTTATTAGGGACAATTTTAAATGATCATATCTCATAGAATATAAGGATTTAGGGGTTTCAATACCTACCAAATCAAAGATCTTTGAGTCTTTTTTCCAACGCAACAAACCGTTCATCAATTCGAAATCGGAGTAAAAAGTTATGATTATTTTACTGAGCACTGTTTGAACAAAAACGGAATTTCACTGTAACGAAAATTCTAATAATATTTAAATCAGCTTTAGTTGTATTTTAAGTCTAAAAATTCCAAATTTCATTCTCCAACTCTAGAGAGGTGATTTTCCAAAGCTTAAGGTGAAATTCCTTCGTGGAGGTAAGTTTTTCCTATTATTTTCTTCGTCTTTTAATTTTTTAACATCTTGAAATTCTTAAAAAGACCTTTAATTGTGGAATTTTTTTGGGGAATACTCAGGGGTGTGTTTAATATGACCTAGAGTTGATTCTAAACTATAAATTAAAGATTACTGACATGAATTTTATAAACTAGATTATGAATTTTGATAATTAGGAACCTTGATTTTCATAAATATGAGATCTTTAGCATAAAAACTTTATTAATGAAGATGGGTTAAATTTGAAAGATCTAATTAATGGTTAATTGTATTGGGGAATGATATAGACCTTGAATTAAGGGTAGAACTAGTGGGTTTGAACCGCAACATATTTGTTTGAAGAGTAATTATTTAATTACTCTTATAATTGCTTGATTTTTAGATGATTGATTGTTCTAAGATGGGAAATAAAGGAAAGAGCATCCTTGTTACAACTTACTTCTTCCAAAATCTTGGCGTCCAGATAGGCTAGCTTTAATAAGTAGAAGATTGTGTTATTTTATATTTTCATAATTTAGAATTGATGGGAGAAAGCATGTCTAGGCCTGCGGACATGAAGTTGAGGTGGATAAAGACACGAGTATTTAACTTTAATCCCCAAAATTATATTATTGATTGATTATGTGATATTTATGATATTATGTGTTATGTGCCCGAAAGGAGATTGTTTAAATGCAATATATGAACATGATGTTTTTTAGTTGTTCTAGTGATGAACCTAGTTGAGTTGTAATGGTATTAAGTTGTATGCATTGTGCAATAATATGATGAGGAGAATTATGCTAAGATCAAATATTGATAAGCATAGTAATATCTGATAGATGACTTGAATTAGTGTGATGATTGTAGTATGTGGAAAGAGGTAGAGGATAATGATACGCATGAATGTGCTAGTTATAGGTGATGATGTTAGAACTCAAGTTGCGGTATTTAAGAAGATAATGATATTTTTAATAATTAATGAGTAATTAAGGCTCCAATAGTGACTTCTATGCGTAAGAATTAAATTGTGATTTATTTCATGATATTCTTGTTTAGATATTGATAAAAATACTATATCTATCGATGCCCATGAGAGGTTAAATTGGTGATAATGATGGTTCATTGAATTGTGCCTATAAGTGGCTTGTTTGATAATGATAACTCCTAAATTGGATACTTGTTGATTGGTATTCGGTTATGCTTGAAATTGATGATGTTTGGATTGTTGAGACGTGTATAAATAATTATTGAAAATTTACTTGATGGAATTGCCTTATGACTTTAAGTGCACTTGTAAACTTGGTACATTGTATTGTATGTTGTCAGGTGGGTAAATTTGATAATGGTATTACTTGTTTATGTTGGATCGGGTATCACGCTGCTACGGATATGTATATGTTGGATCGGGTACCACGGCGGTACCGGTATTTATATGTTGGATAGGTTACCCCAACGATATGGGTATGTATATGTTAGATCGGGTACCATGCCGGTACGGATATGTATATGTTGGATTGGGTACCACGCCGATACTAATATGTATATGTTAGATTGGGTACCACGCTGGTACGGGTATGTATATATTGGATCGGCTACCACATCGGTACGAATATGTATATGGTGGATCGGGTACCACGCCGGTACGGTTCATGAACATAGATTGTTCCCTAGGTCATGACTATTTAGGCAAAAATAAGTCCCATAGCATGTGTGCACATAATTGTATTGAGTCTATGGATGTTTACAGTATGGTTGATACTCTTGATGGTTATGTGACTTGTTTGTGACCTCTGTTTGATTTGTTATTGTTGTATTATTGATTCATTGGATATTTGATTGTGTGATATGTATTTGAAAAAGTGAAACTTTGTACTTACTTATATGTTGGTTGACTTACTTTATTTATACGTGTTGTAATCGTAGATTACCAAAACGGCTAGTTATCATTCATTAATATTATAAGAGAGCATTTGGTTGTTAGCCCGAGATTTTAGTATGGGTTGTCTATGATTACGGGTTTGATGCTGTCAATATGAGTAATGAAAAAGATAAGGTGAATAAAGAGGAATAGTGATGTATAAGCATTGGATTGTGGTTGATGGTGTGAATTAATTAGACTAGAGTATGTTAGTAGCGAATATAATATTGATGGAGTTGTAAGAGTAGTTGGATGTTGTTGTAACTTATATAGGTAAAGTAATAACATTAGTACAACCTTAGTTGAATTATATTTCATTCAAGATGTCATGATTTATTTTCCTTAATTCTATTTTGGGATTATATAAACTAACACGGTCGGTCGATGATGTCTACCAGTACGTGTGGTTGTACTGATCCTACTCTTCTACATTCCATCTTGGAGTGTAGACTAGATGCAGGTTAGTTGCAGTTACTAGATAGATGATGATATTCAGCACTAACTTTTGCACTTTTTTCCTGGCAGATGTTAGTCTTTGTAGTATTTATTTTATTGTCAGTCTATGTTGTAATAGATAGCTCTTGTACATGTCTGACCAAGTCTTGGGATAGTGAAGGACACTTGTAAGAAGTTTTTGAAAAATTTTATTTACTAATATTTAATTTATCTTATTATATTTAATCCAGTATTTCGTTAAAACAAAAGTCTTCCGCATGGTCCAATCTTCTCAAACCACCGTATTTTTCTCCAAATTGTTCTCTCCAATTATCTATCTCCATTAAAACTTTTTATTATCTCTCCACACCCACAAATTCTGGCAATCTATAATAATCTCTCTCCAATTTCATCACACATCCATACATACAAAAATCTCCTCCTCGTTTCAAGTTGACGTAAAAAAAGAAAACAAGTTGATCCAGTTATTATACGGGTAAATTTTTCATCTGAAAAATAATATTTGTTTCTTTTGTTGTTCACTTTAATGAGTCTTGTTGTACAAGAAATGGATTCAAACATATATTCTGTTGCTATCACCTTTTTCAATTCATAATTGTGGATTTACAGTGTCTCAAATGAAATCGGAAGCTGAACGACATTTATTGGATCTGTTATTTAAGCGTTCTCAAATTTCACCAAGCACCTAGAGATGTTAAACAATTACAATACTTCTTAGTTTTTGATGTTGGTTTGGGTTCTTAGTTTTTATTGTTTTATTGAAACTGCTTATACATACATATGTTATGTATAGTCAGCAACATTATTTAATAGGGTTATGTTTCAGTTTTAATTCAATGTATTGCAATGACGTAAAATCTATTGCATCGGTACTTCTCCATCATTAGAATGTTAATACTATCCATGTTTGCAACTAATACAATAAATTATCGTTTATATCTAACGTATAACAAACATTTATATACTTAAGTGTTTAATATTTGTAACGTATGTGTAACGCCCCGTAGTTTTGTTCGACTTGATGTCACCTAGAGCCATGTTTAAGAGGCTATCTTGAATTTACTCTAAGTGTAACAAGGGACTTAGTCATTTTGAGCTCCTAGTCGTTGATGATCTTATTCTCGACCTTTCCAACCCTCAATAGCTGATATGTTAGCTAGTTCATCATCCAGGAGGTCAGTAGGTGTTTCCGAATAAATTTTGGATTTTTTGGGCCACGTTTAGACCTTGTTTAGTGTCCCAAAACAGTGGACCAACGCGATCTTAGCGTACCACATCGCATATCGCGTTGGTCAATTTTTGTGCAGGAACTGCCAAGCAAAAGTACTGAGGCTTGGTGCAATTAGGGCGCGACACGCCGCCAATCGCTGATGTCCAGATGTTTCAGCTTTTAAAATGCACATTTTTCAGGGCTATTGGGTCATTTTCCCTTGTCTAATACGCCCCAAACACGAAATTAAATCAGCATATCAGCACTTTATGTTGGTTTTCATGAAAAAATAACTCTCTTAACATCAATTGAAAATCCTAGCCTCTTATTTTAAGATCAAAAGCTCATCCTTGTAAGTCAATAGTTTCAAGAACTAAGATAAAATTCAGAGTTCACTCTTCCTTCCAAACAATATAAGGTATGCGGGATTTTCCTAAAATCTCATGGGCATAGAAATCTTCTTTAAATTATGTACAAGGTTTAGAAATCATGATTTTAAGGAAAGAGTTTTGGATTTATGAATTTAATGATGTTTTAGAAGCCTTGATGGTATTGTTTTGGTCTTTAGGCCTTCCCCCAAATTGATTTGAAATGATATATATATATATATATTTACTTATGATATGCTATGGATTGTTTCGAATGCATCTTGAAAAGCATAATATGAAATGCCCTGAGTAATGTTATATTTGGATTATGATTTTGATTTCAAAAGAGATGGTGGTTTATTTTGAATATAATCATATAATGAAAAGAGTTACATGGTTTGTTAAAGAATACATGACCACCACTTGTTCATTGAAAGGATGAGAATTTTTGCATAATTTTGACTTATGTTTTCGGAACATGAAATCTCTTATACTAATTGCATGCTTGGGTGGTCTGAACTATGTTTTAATGAAATATCATACTTAATGCATTATGGCTTAGAAAACATGACTTGCAAGTCTTGGTATGACGATATCAAATCAGGCAATGCCATAACAGACACAGACTAGTTTAGAAATCAGACTTTTATCAGACTTTCATGATTTAGAATTCAAAATGATACATGTTCAGAAAAGGGTAAAATTGGGCATAAAGAGATGTTAGGTGGTTCTCCGAAGAAGGTACTAGTTCAGACAATTCATTGCCCAAAGCCGTGATTTGCTGATCCGGGTATATCATATTACGCTGACCTAGTGCCTTGTGGCGTATCAGACTCAGACACTCCAAACCTTGAGGCACACTTGGGTTGGGGGCTTCCCCGCCGAGTCAATGGCGGATTCCATATAGCCCCTGGAATATCAGACTTGTAAAGGAGTGCCACCTAAATCAGAAGTAACACAAAGAATAGAATTTTCACTGTTATGAATGTTTTACATGTATTCAAGAAATGCCCAAGTATTTGAAACTATATCATGCATGATGTTTTGTAAATTGCTCTCATCTATTTTATATATACAAGTACATTATTTTGGATTTCTTCGTGTATCAGTACATCTATATTAACCCCCTACCCTTTAGGTTCTGAGGCATAATCTAGGGGTCCTGATAAGCAGTAGGTTTCTTTAGACAGAAGTGTAGAGTTCAGTGGTGAGCTTTCTATATTTCAAAAGGCCTATTTATTTTCAGACATTCATCATTAGTAATGATTTTGGTCTACTGGGGGCCTTGTCCCAGTTTTCAGACAGTTGTTATTTGATCATGTAGTAGAGATTTCGCAGACGATTTCAGACAATGTTTAGTTGATATTGGATTTTATTCCTCATTGTTGAACAGAAACTAAAATATGACCATATTTTCGTATTAGATTATATTTTCACATCTTCTTTGATTATACGAATGTTGTGCATAATTACCAAATAGAATAGGGCATTCTGGCCTTCATGGTTTGGGATGTCCATCACGGCCAGGCTCTAATTCGGATCGTGACAACAAATAATTATACACTAAATTGCATGTCAGATATCATTATATTTTCAACTACTGAAATCTCATACCTTTAAATATATATATATATATATATATATATATATATATATATATATAATAACATTATACATTCATTACGTCATCATACATTTAAATATATATATGTATAATAAACTCTAATACAATAAATATTATAACGCAAAGTAATAAACAACATTATAATATATAAAACAGTTATGTATGAATCAGCTTATATATATAGGTAAGTAACAAAACTTAATCTAAATACTTAACCAATATTTTTTTAGATTTCATACTTCGGATACATTAATAATCTTCTTAACCATTGAATGAGATATGATTATACATTACTATGTCATCATACTTTGCAATACATGTATAATAAATCTCCATACAATATATATTACAGCACAAAGCATAAAACAACATTATAATATATAAAACAGTTATGTATGAAACAGCTTATACATATGTATGCACCATAATTAAATCTAAATAATTAATCAATATTTTATTGGACTTCATACTTCGAATGCATTATTAATATTATATAGTAATTACATATGTCATAACATTATATAGTCAGGATATTTTTTGAATTTGAATTTGATAGGACTTCGTACTTCGAATATAAAGAATATCAAACTGCCAAGACCCCGAATGCCTCAACAATATAATGATGTTCATATTGATTTTGGGAAACAGAAGAAAACAATCGTTGTTTTTTTTTCAAATTGAATTTCAAATCGCAATAACAAAAAAAAAAATTGTGGTGATGTTTCAAGATATTTTTTGAATTTGAATTACAGTTATTATTTTTAAGCATCCATAAAATCAGACTATTAATTACTGCTCTTATTAAGGTAAGAGAATAATTGGATATGATTTTATTTCCATAATTTTAGGAAAAACAGTTTCCTCATACATGGGAGTTATGAATGAGGTACTTCGACATGTATATGTATATTTTAAAATCTGACAGAGAGAAAGTCAATCCGGGATCTTATGTAATTAGTTTCATTTAAGATAGAATTTATGTTGTTTATACCAAAAAAAATAAGACCGTTCGTTTTGACTTCTAGACTTGAAAAACTGTCCCTTTTAACTTTGGATTCTCAGTTAGAACCATGGATATTATTAGAATTGACTAAAAAAAAAAAATTATTTAGTTTAGATGCTTAAGATTATATTTTTGTTGTGAAACTTTATTTTCAACAACCTGAAAATAGTCCTCCATTTTGCCGATGTACTCACTCCCCATATTTGACTGTTGCACAACTCTTAAAGAGAAATTATTAAAGGTTTACAACTTGACTAATAAATACCTTATTGAATCTTCTTCAATTAATATGCGTATAATTAAAAAAATAATTAATTATCTCTTAAATTCGTAAACATGTCAACTGTTTTGATTAAAAAAATTTAAACATGTCTAGGAATAATTTGAAACGGAAAGGGTATTATGTAACAAACCAATTTTCCAACACAAATATTGAATGTAATTATACTCATTTAATTCAAATTATAACTTAGAATCTAAACAACATGTAATTGCAAAACAAAGTGAGGAAAAATTAAAAAATTTCAAAGTAACTAGAAAAATATATAATACTAGAACATAAAAGAGAGATGAAGGTGGTTGAAATGGAGGCACGTTTCGGGAGTTTTATGTGATAAGAAGGTGCCCCCGAAGCTTAAAGGTAAGTTCTACAGGGTGGCAGTCCGACCGACTATGTTGTATGGAGCGACGTGTTGGCCAGTTAAGAACTATCACATCCAAAAGTTGAAGGTGGCGGAGATGAGAATGTTTCGTTGGATCTGTGGTCATACCAAGAAAGATAGAGTGAGGAATGAAATTATTCGGAAGAAGGTGGGAGTGGCTTCGGTGGAGGACAAGATGCGAGAAGTGAGGTTACGTTGGTTCGGGCATGTGATAAGGAGGGGCTCCGATGCTCCAATGCAGAGGTGCGAGACACTGGCAATGCATGATTTTAGGCGGGGTAAAGGTAGGCCGAAGAAATATTAGAGGGAGGTGATTGGGCATGATATAGAGCAGTTATAGCTTATGGAGGACATGACCCTTGATAGGAAGGTGTGGAGGACGTGGATTAGGGTAGAGGGTTAAGGGTTGGGAGTGCGTCGGTAACAGTAGAGGAACATTCTTTATTTGTGTCTGAAGTTTCTTGTTCGTGGTGTTGAGTGAGAGCTATGGTTTCGGATGGCTAGTTTTTAGTATTATCTTGTGGCTAGCGGTGTTAGTATATTTTGCATATTGTACTAGTTTATATGCATTTATGTTTTGTGTTTGGTATAATGTTATCAGTCCTAAGCCGGGGGTCTATCGGAAATAGCCTTTCTACTTCACCCGAGGTAATGGTATGATTTGCGTACACTCTACTCTCCTCAAACTCCACTATATGAGAATACATTGAATATGTTATTGTTGTTGTATAAAAGAGAGATGATAACAAACAACCTTAAACTTAAAACATAATTTTATATAAACCTATTGCTCGTAAAAGGTGCACTATTATCAATTCGAATTCAACACAAACATTTAATGTTGTATTGAGTTGCTTTGCTAATAGGAGTATTGGCCATTCATAACATAATATGCATTTCCGAGAAGATGACAAAAATAAGGGGGAGCAGGTTCATTTAATCACAGCGGCTTTGTTTACACGTACGGAAGTTTATCTCTTCCTAGTTGACTTTCATTTAATTGTATTGTTACAAGTTCCTACGTTACATAAAAAGTCTACGTACGATACAATAGAAAATAAAGGAGATTATTTAATTTCCTTCTCATCATCACATCATCATGATCATGATCATTTACTTGCCTTGGCATTTCTCTTCTCCATGTAGAAGAATCCAAAGAGGGAGACAACAGCAAAAGCAGAGAAGACAACAGAACAAATATCCAAAGTGGCATGTCGTCCGCTAATTGCTTGGATGTCGAAAAGGTTGTTTACCTTCTTGTCATCAGTGTTCTGTCCATAACCAATTTCATGACCATCACCATTCAAAATATAGGCTCTAACAAAGAAAGTACCTGTTGGAACATCCCTCTCAATTGTCCAATTGAATTTGTTGTTGGAGGACTTGTATGGCGTGGAGTCAACTTCGAACTGACAGGTCTTGTCCTTTTTGAGATGGTCTTCTGTTTTCCTCCACGCACGATCCTTTTGGCTAATCGGAGCGTAACATAGCTTCAGTTTAATCGTCTTGTAGGCTGAGTCTGTCCCTGCTGGAAATATCTTGTTCAAGAACCAGTCGATTTCCAGGGTGTCCTCCCCAGCCATCAATACTGAAAAGATGTTATTTAAGAGGTTACTGTACTAATAATAAATAATAATAAGTCAGTAACATGTTAAGTTAATGTTACTCATGGCGTATATAACTTAAATCTGACTAACTGATTTGTTAATCAAACAATTAGCTCTATATATCAAACACATGATTTAAATGGCTTTAATCAATTTCATGAGGAATAAAAATGAAGATAAAACGACAATTACTACAAGACAACTAATGGAATAACCTCAAACTTAGTGATTGATCACCACTCACTAGCAATTTTAGTTGATATTTTCCTTCTTCCAAAACAAATACTAGTACACTTAGCTTGCTAATGCTAAGAAATATGTCCCCAAAGATACAAGATTTTAATGGTAAAACTTTACTCGTATCAAGTAATAAGTGAATGGACATACAAGTGATACACTAGTATCATTAATTATCTGTAAAAAAAAAAGTCTTGAACTGTAGTTCTACGGGAATAGTTAGTGCAAGAGGGATGCAACTACATATAAGTAAAAAATTATTTGTCAAATCTTAAAAAAAAAAAAGTGCAACTGAACATACCTCCTGATCTGTGTTTAACAGTCACCTCAAGACTCTTCTTGAGGGAAGAGAACAAAATCTCAGCATCACAAGCAGCAAGCAATGAACATGAAATAAGGGTAGCCACAAAAATAGCAGTGTTACTTGTCATCTTGCCTATTATAATCTGCTCACAGCCTCTTAAACTTCTTTCGTAATTACTTAAGAGAAAGAAAACTAGAATGTAACATCCCTACTAACAATGGGCTTTATATAGACTTCTTGATATTTGCCACACAAAAGGAGGTCATTTCTCAAAGAAAGTTTTAAAACACCTCCCCTCCCCCAATCTTTAGTTGTTTACATTTCTATTTTGTAATATTCAATAATTCTTATTCAATTTGTAAACTTAATAAATAATTTACTTATTTTTACTTTTGGTATTAAATACAATATATCAATTATTGAAGAAAAAATATTATTATATTTAAAAAGTAATTTAATAAAATATGTGTCAAATCAAAAAAAAAAACTATTTATGAACGGAGGAAGTAAAAAAGAAAAAGTCAAACATAAACCAATTGTCACCTAGCTAGCTCTCTGGCCATCCGATCCACAAGGGATAAAAACAATTAAAATAAGACAATGACGTCATTTTTTGACATATATTTACTATTTTTTTGTTTTAATTTGTTTATTTAATTTTAACGTAATACAGAGTCAAAGTAAATTAAAAAAAAAAATGAATCGTGTGTTTTTAAACTATATACTAAAGTGACTTTTAATCCATGTGATTTTAAAAAAGTTATTTAAAAATTTAGAATTAAAGAGTTTGTCAAAAAAAAGAGATACATTTTCTTTTAAATATATCTATAATCTATATCTATAATCTGTAATATATTAAAAAAATGATTTGAACTTTTTGTCCTTTATTAAAACACCCCACAATAGACAAAATCGTCTTTTCTCTTTTTAAAAAAAAATAATTATCATTAAATTATTATTTAAATATTTAGAATATAAAAAAATAAGAAAGAATCACATAACTAAAAGGATTAAAATTTAATATGGTAGTTTTTTAATTAGGAATCCTACACAAATTTTTAGGAAAAAAACTATCCTTGAAAAGGAAAAAAAAAACAAAATTAAGAATCAAACGTTTTTTTTTGTTGGTAAGAATAACCAAACATTATAGTTAAGAAAAAGACATGAAAGAAATGGTACCAATTTATTGATGAAAAAATTTAATTTATTAATGGAAAAACTTTAGGAACCAAAATATACTTTATTTAAAAACATATGTATGGAAAGAAAAAAATATATTTTATTCACTTCACATAAAAATTCATAATATTTAACACTTCTAAATAAAATAGCATTTTACCTTATATAAAAAAAGAATGTCTACAATTTTATTTACGTAGTTATTTGATCAAATTTTACTAGAAAAATATCTTCTACTACTATATTTCCTTCTTATTCTTAGTTTTGTTTTGATTTTCATTGATGATTAATTAATTTTCTTTTTGGATTCTTTAAGTTTTTCTAGCCTTCTTCGTTATATGAAGTTCCTTTTAAATTTTTGCTTATATGAAATTATTTTAATTATAAATAAATCATGATACTTAGCATATCATCATTATGTTTATTCATATACTTTAATAATTTTTTTTATTCTTTTTTTGGAAGTTCCAATTGTTATCATACATACAAAATATGATCAAACACTCTTTCCAAAGATAATTTTAGTTTCTATTATCAATTAAAATAACTTTCTCTAATAAATGTTGCTTTGCAGCTTATAAGCATGTTTTTTAATTCAAAATTGGGATATACCTCCTTTTTAATATCTATTTTTTTTTCAATTTTCTTTGTATATAGGCCAAAGTTAGAGTCTTTTCATGGATTTATTTATTTTAAAGTTAATTGATATTTTTTGATAATTTTATTTTTTGTATATTGTTTTATTGATTGACTCGAGATATTCGTATAGAACACATTTCAAGCATTTAAAAATAAATATTTAATTATGACACTAATATTTAGAGCTTATATGTACTAATTTTTTATATTCATTATTTACGAAAAGTAAATATATATTTTTGATAAGTAATACCTTTTTAATATAAAAAGTAAATATATGTAAACATGACTAATCATAATTATTCCTTTAAAATATAGTTAGTTTTACTTTTTTTGGGGGGGGCCATTTTATTTAAATAAAAAATAACATACAAAGTTGAAACAAAAAAGCAAAACGTCTTGAAAAGAAAATGAAACAAAAAGATAGAAAAAAAAATTGTGCGTTTATATTGGAATCCATATTATTTTAGTATTGATAGATAATTTATGAAATAAAAATAAAAATCTATTATATTTAGATAATTTATTTATTTTTAATTTTGTGGACTTTTAAATCAATTAGAATTTTATTTTACATATAAAAAGAATCTATAATTTTATTTAAATAATGTTTTGATCAAACTTTAATAAAGAAAAGCTGCCACTTCTTCTACTATATTTTTTTTATTTATTTTGATTATGATTGAAGTCGTATTCTTTCATTCATTATCATCAGTGATAAGTTTAAAGATTGTATATGAATTATACGTAAACAACAATTGACAATGGCTTATTCCCTTTTAATAATTTCTTGTGTTAATTGGATAAGACAAACTTGTTGTTGCCGAGTGAAGTAGCTGTAAAAATCAAATGTTTATCTTACCTAAAAATTTAAATTTATATTACGAAAATGATGCTTCTCTTTTAGGTTGCCACAAGTTTTACTCCTTTCTAAGGTATTCCATCATCGATTGATTTATAGTTCGGTATTATGCATTATCGATTCGTTTTATTAGTTTTTAATTTCTAAACATATTAAATCGATAACCACCACTTGGTGGAAATATACTGGGTATGTTGTTGTTGTACTAAATCGATAACCAAATCAATAAGATATTTCTTATCAATGTGGGTCCTCAACGGTTAGATTTTTTAGATAATCGATAAAAAAGTGCTCATTTATATACACGATATGAAAATGCTCATATAGTCAAAGACTATGATATTGATTTATATGAAAGTAATTTAATATTACGTTTATATAGTATAATTTTATATCATTTCAATTTCTTCTCATAGCTTTATTAGTATTAAGTAATGTGACACGCGTGCTTCTTCTCATAGTTTTATTAGTATTAATTAACGTGACACACGTACAAAGCACGTACACTTGATTAGTTAAAAAGGAAATTACATAAACAAATTAAAACGGAAGGATTATAAGTTTTATATAGTAATAAAATAGCAATTAGATGTGTGACTTGGCCCTAAGGCACGTTCAAAGGGTAAGTTTGTGACGTTTTACAGACTAATAAATTTGTAATTTTGGACAAGAGCTTAATTAGACGCGTTGACCTTGGTTTAGATGAATATATATTTGTTGGAATTTATAATTCTTTCCAAGTAGTAATAATAATATCCACTATGATCTTGCAACACGTGCATTCGATATGATCATTTTAAGCTTATTAAAAATAACTTGGGTTAAGAGGTTTGTCCCCTAATGGTTTGGAAAGACCCAAAACAAGAAAATGATCAAGTGATTAAGAGGATGGTTTGATCTATGAGCTGATGCAGAAGGTGGGTTAGGCATATAGTATATGTAATGAGAAATCGCTAATCGTATGTTTAGTCTATGATAATTGAGCTTATATTATTTATATGCCATCTACTGGTTGGCCTCATCATTTCTTTAAACTAATATTATTCGAGTTTGGCTTCAGAGGTTTACTTCTATTTAAAACAACGTGTCTATTACCTTTCGATAATTATTAATCTTCATATTTATACCAGTTACCTAGGCTAGAAAGTCAGCGCTAAATACGGCTTCTACGAAGAAAGTTTATTATATTTAACATAAAGTAGTTCAAGTTGGGTGTTAATAGTGTGCACAAATAGATATAATGTAAATCTTGAATTGATATAAATATCTATGGATAATTTTTTATCTACATAGATCTGAAGGCTACCAGATAGATTAGTGACGCCAAAGTATAAGAAAACATGAAATTAGCTATAATATTTATCGACAACTTTTAGCTAATTATTGAAATTTCTTATAGTCCATGCTAATTTATAGCTAAATGAAATTAGCATGAGTTTTTTTTTCTTTAGCTATGAAATTCTGTTTGTTACTAATTTCTTATTTTCTAATAGTGCAAAAAACCTGTATTCGTAGAACAACATCCACCATCAAAACTGACTAGAAAAGATTTGCTAGTTACGATGCTCAAGATTATTTTCTAGCTGTGGAACTTATTTGCAATAATCTGAAAATAAAATATTCCATTTTACTGTATTTGAATTGAGGCGAATCTAGAATTTTAAGTTTGTGGATTATTTGAGCAAAATAAAAATTCAAAAATAATTTGAAGGAATATAATATGCATATTTTTATCAGAGATATGACAAAAATAATAGGGGAGCAGCAGGTTCATGTATCGCAGCGACTTTCAGTACACGTACGGAAGCTTATCTCTTTCTCTTCGACTTTTAATTATGTTTTTACACTAATTAAATATAATACAAATTCCTAAATAGAATTCTTGGGTAACATGTGCATTCTCTTTGCAGGAGGGGTTGTTTCAATTGTAAGCACTTTCTACCTTAATTTTTATGTATTCGAACCATTAAGAGAGCAAAATGATGATAGTTATTTGGAGGAGTGAGGGAAAAATGCATCTGTTTTTTATTTGATTATTTTTTAAAAATTTTTGCTTAAAAAAATTAAACCAAGAAATCTAGATTAACGATTGAGTATTACAAAAGCGCTTACCGTTGATGTTTATGCTTACATTTTTTATATTGAGTAGATTAGCTTTTGATTGCAGATATTGTATATGTACCTGTTTCCAAATTTTTTTAAAAAGTGAAAGAAATAAATTATAATCACAAATAACAATATAAAGAAACAATAATTTTATGGATAAACGATGTGAGTACAAATCTGTTCCTCTCCTGATTCTTCTCTCTCGATTTTCTCCTTAATTTGAGGGTTCAGTAGCATATTTCTCAAATGTAAGAAGATTTGGATATGAATTTCTCTGTAATTCGAGGGTCGTTAGTAGCGTATTTTTCGAACGTAAGAACATTTAAATTTGATCTCCATGAAAGGAATGTAAGAAGATTTGGATTCAAATTTCTCCGTAATTTGAGGTCCGTTAGTGACGTATTTCTCGAACGTAGGAACATTTAAATTTGATCTTCATGAAAGGAGGGTTTGTGTATCTTCATCCCTTCATGAATATTTATTGGGATATCGAAGATCTTGATCTTTTATGAATATCCATGAATTTATTGGGACTTTTGGAGATGCCAGATATTTGCCCCCCTTTATATATAAGCCTAATTTAGGATTTATGTAAAGTAGCTATTAAGCTAGATTTAGAGTAAAGTAACCTCCAATAACTCTAACCTAATTGAACTTTTTTTTATAGAGTCCACAAAATTTCAATGTCTACAATACCAAAAATAAGTGTTGCGTTTGAAGTTTTATATTCTTGAAATTCAACTGTTTAAGCACATGTAACTGAAATTCAAATAATTTTGCTTAAATAAGCTATATGTGTTGAATTCAATCATTTTTACTTGATTGTAATTTTTCTGACAAAAGTGAGGCTTTATCAAACCAAATACCGCATAGCTGAAGTTGTTCCGAATTGCGTAGAGTAGACACACAAAAAGCTTTGAAAAGTAGGTATAAGTTAAACTAAAAATTACACAAATACACAACTTATGTTTCTAATATTACAAAAAATTTCAACTCTCTAAATATATTACAAAAATCTCAATATATACATAAAATGTTATGTATATGTATATTAATAGAGAGAGAATAAAGTAATTAAAAAGTAGGATATGTGTAATTACTTCCAAGATAGGTATACAGTGTCCAAATTAGAAAACCCATGAATCTTTACAACAAAATGCCAAATAAATTGGGCTTTCCCATAACCCAGCTCAAACAAAGTGCTGGCTAAGAGGCCCATACTTTACTGCTTCATCCTCTTGCCCAATTAAGTCCAAAGTTGGTTATCCTATTGCTTCCACTAAATTCTGATGATATTCAAGTTACTAATTCTGGGAAAGTAGTTCCAGCAGTATACTCCATTGAGTGCATATATGTTTGGCTCATCATTAGTGTTAAATCCCCGCGCTCTGATCATTAGCGTGTATATTTCAATCATAGTATCCGATCGACCAATTTGCATAGCCTATATTTAAGGCTTTAAGCTATATCTAGCCGTGTGCAAAAATCGAATCGATCGATAAATTGAACCGATAAAAATAATAATGGATTATTGGTATTGGGTTATTGGGTTAACGGTTTCTTATTGGTTTTCTAAAAAATTTTATTGGGTAAACAGTTCGATTTCGGTTTTAGCTTACTGACCCAATAAGGATACACTAAATTATTATTTTATATCCCTATTTATGTTATATATATAAATCTCTCTCTATATATATATTTATTATATTCACTGATTACAAAGTATTAACCTATTCAGGGCAACAAAGGCACAATATAAAACTCGGCTATTATCGTATTGAAAAGCTTGAAGCATTTATAGCTTTCAATAATTACGATTCAATTTTTTTTCGCACTAACATTCAGTTTAAGTTTGAAGATTTTTGTAAACTAAAATACATTGCATAGGATTTTGGCGATAACTAAGATTTCGTTTTTTATGTTAGTTGTTACTATTTCTATTGTATAAGTATTTTCTTATTGGTTAAACCGAAAATCGAACCGTTAAGGACCAAAAATCAATAAACCGAAACCGATAAGAAAATATCTTATGGGTTGGTTATTGGTTTTACATATTTAAAAATCGAAAATCGATAAATCAAACCAATAACACATAAAACCGAACCGAACTGATCGATGCACACCCCTAGCTATATCTGTATCTACCTGAGAATTAAATTTATCTTTATGTAATTTTTGTTTTTCTCTACCATCAACATTAATTTATCTAAACTCTTTTCAAAGTTTCTTTATTTGAGGTTAGTTATCTAAATTTTAAGTCATTTGGTAATGTGATATAAAAGATAATAATCCTTAAATAAAATTTGAGATGAACTTTATTTATACGTTTGATTTGAAGTATTAACTAATTTTGAGATTATTTTATAACCCACGTGGAGGGTGGGATTAATAATCTCGTGGAATATTCTGGCTGAGCCGCCTAAGTGACATCCAATATTCACATCAAGGTGATATTGGTATGGCTCTTCTTTGACGATGTAAGGACCCATGTTTTTTCCTCAAAATACACATCATCTGTTCTAATTTTGATGAATAGAGTTACCTAGTACACGTTGTTGATAGAAGGTGGTAGATATTTCGTGAAATTAGTTGAGGTACACGAAAGGTCTAAACACCACAATCAAAAAAAAAAAAAAAAACTCTTTGGTTTTGCTAGCTTGTATGGTGTATTACTAATTAAGATCTCCCAGCCATAAGTAACTGTTACTAGCTAGTTATATAGAAATGGACAGGAAGGAATTTATCATTTTTTGCAACTTCCTGGAATTCGCCTATATATTTGACAGGGCAAACCTCCAAAGAAGCGGATTTTCACAAGGCTACACCAAGAAAAGACAACGTTTGTGCCGGCCAAATGTTACTACAACATTTTCTAATCATTTATTTTAGCTATGTTTCTACAATGTTGTCTTTCTCACCTCCTCTATGTTCAGCTAAGATTTTCCTGCATTTCCATTAGTTCTGGAGATTCGCTTCCCCTAGTAGAATTGCGCGATGGAGAAGAGATTCAACAGGAACCTGTCAAACGAAAGCAGAGGATCCTCAAAGAGCTTGCAGAGGATAATAGCAGAGAACAGAAAGCCTGCTAGTCCTGTCCCTGACTTGACTGATTTTATGAATGACATGTTTTTCGGGACACCAGGTCCGGATAAAAGATCGTATAATCTGAAGGGAATTAACACTAATTCGATGGACGATGATGATGATTTCGACTCGAGTACAAGGAGTGTTAGCAGCAGATTAACTCAGGAGTGGCTTCAGGAAGCTAAGCAAATGGTAGCTTCATCTCCTGGTCGTGGAAGTGAGTCACCCCCAAGGCGGCTAGTGACTTCCCCTAGGTTTGCAACATCTCATGCTAGGATTGCAGAGTCTCATACTGAAGGCAGAGATCCCCTATCTAGATCTGCTAGAAGGTATTTAAAGCCTAAGTTGCTCAGATTCTTCAAAAAATGTACTACTTTTGAAAGATCCGACACACACCATATGACATTTTTGAAGAGTCCGAACAACAAAGTTTAAAGTTCTTTCTCGCTCCCTCTTTTTTTTTTTTTTTCGTACAATCAAATATTGCATTGTACAGACTATGATCAAAGTACAACAAATGAAAAGGAAATCAACAAATATTACCAGCAAACTTAACAAGTTTGTACCAAAGTACAGAAAAGATACATGGTAACTTAATATTATACTCCCTCTAGTACATATTAAGTGAATTTTTGGGGGTAATGCGCACCCCTTAAGAAAAACACAATTTAAATATTACTTTCACTGTTACCCTTTTTATTATTTTCAAACTATTCTTAAAAGTAGGGAAGGGGAGCCTTAGAATAACCGGTAAAGTTGCCTCCATGGGTTCAAGTCAGTGCATCGGGCTGTCCTTTATTCTTAAAAGTAGGAAAGTCATGAATATGACTTTATAAGTAGTGTAACTTATCACCTAGAAAAGGTAAAGTAATAGTTAACCTCACTAAAACAAAGGGCAAAAATGAAAAAAAAAGTATCATAAGTTCACTTAATATGGATTAGAAGGAGTACTTCCTTAATAACCAATCTTGAAGACATTTTCTTCTGTTTATGATCGCTAAGTATGCAACATGTGTCAAAAACTAGTGTATTAAAAGTTAAACACATCTAGTTGATTAGATGGTGATAATTCCGATAGGACAAGGGAGCATTTGATGGTTGACCTAATTAGCTTCGAGTTATGTTTTATAATACATATATAGATGGTGATACTTTACAATAGATTTGCTTTGCTGGAAAAACAGGCATAGATCAGTAGTGGGGATCAGTGAAGAAATCCTCTCAAAAACAGCAAAACACAACCGCAACAAATCAGAACTGTCTAACAATCCTCCTTCAGCTAGCACATCAAACGTTCATGATTGGATCTCGGACAACTTCAAACCTCCAAATGATGGGCCCACATTCGAGCCCACTTCTCTCAAGCCCAACAATGAGCAGCAACCCCCGCTCACCCTCCCACCCCGCCAATCAATCAGTCGTCGAACGCGGTTCCATACAAACTCCAATGCACCTCAGCCACAGTCTAACAACTCTCCAAAACGAACATTCAAAATTCCCGCCACTGTCTCAACGGACAATGTATCACACTTTTTAGATGACAAGCCACTTTCTCCACCCAAAAATCTCATTGAATCTGCTCATCGGAGATCGATTTCATCGACTACATGCTCGATCCCTGACGATCGGATCCTTTCGCCTCCGAGGAATTTAGTAGAGTCAGCTCATCGTAGAACTATCTCCGCATCCACGTCTGCTTTCGAGAAGGTTTTGCAGAAGAACGATGTGGATAGGGATAAAGTCAAGGAGGAAGATTTGAAGAGTCAGGTATTGAATCGGTTTTTGATGGAGCAGAGAGACAAAATTAACGACATTTTTTGTGGGAAGATAAAAGGGAAAGCCAAAATTGTGCTCTCTGGACCTTCCAACAGTTGAGTTAATTCCAGCTGATATTTTTTTTTTCCAATTTTGATAGATAAATCGTGTGTTTTGGCTTTTGGTTTCGGTTAATTCACTGAGTGAATTGAAATATTGTAGGTACAAGCTCAATGGTGGCAGCAATTTGCTATGCTTGGTTGTTGGAAAATAGGACGAGGGCTAATGAGCAAGAAGGAGGAGATGCGGATACAATTCAAGTGGTGGTTCCTGTGATGAATATGACAAGAGGGAAAACGTTGAAGCAGCGTCAAGCGCCACGACTTTTTCACCTTGTTGGTCTTGATACCAAATCACTGCTCTTTTCTGATGAGGTATTGTACTAGTAGCAAGATCTTGAGACTCTTTGATATGAAGTTAATTTTCCTTTGTTGTCAAGTTTGCAGCCATGCTATGTGCTTCAACATTGATGTATTGTACTTTGTGAACTGTGAACATGATCGAAAAAACTTAATCAAACCTAAAGATTAATCTCAAATTTTATGTGTCAGAGTGGTTAGAATCTCGCAGTCGCTGCGGAATGGACTGGTGGTCTGCTTATATGGACTTAAACAATAGGCATAAGTGTCATATCGTTACATGATATGAGCCAGGTCCATCCCTGTTTAGGCTCCCAGTCTCGTCCACGGTCTAGTTGGGCCTAGGCGCGAAGTGGGTATTAGAGTGGGTTAGAGTTCCACATTGGCTGGGGAATAGATGGTAGTTTGTTTAGATGGATTTGAACAATCCTCCTCTCATATTTGAACAATCCTCCTCTCATGAGCTAGCGTTTAGGGTTAAGTTAAGCCCGGGTGCCATATCTTTATGCTATGTATCTTTAGGAGACACAATTCGACAATCTTTAGCGAGTTATATATATCATGTTTGTCCATTGATTTCTAGATTAGTGTGCTCCTACTTTTTAAGACTGCAATCAAAGATCGAATTAGTACTATGTCAGAATAGATCTTGAAAGCTATATCATTTGTAAGTGATTTTGGACTGTTTCCTTTGATGAGCTAATGCTGACTTTTTTTAATTTGGTTTTGAGCAGGTTGATTTGGAAACACTGCTGTTGGCTAAGCAGCTAAGCATCCTTGTAGTTGGGGAAGACATACTCAAAACTAACGGAGAGGTACTTACAGTGTGCTCTCCGACAAAAGATATAACTTGGTGAAGCTCTCTAATTTTTCTCCTATCATTTGTCATATATGCAGGCAGTATCAGGGTGCACTGTTCTTACGGACAATTATTGCGAGGATGCTTATGACCTACTTCAAACGCCTATGTTGAAAAAACTTCTGGTACTAAATAAGTTACTACTTCATTTCTCACTTTAACACTATAATCAGATGAGAAACACTCTCAGTACTCTGACAATCTACTTCCCAGCTTGCAAGCATACTTTTAGACACACAAAACTTAAGTGCATCTTCTAAGGTGTCGATGACAAGAGATGTAGAAGCAGTTCAGCTGCTTTCAGTTGGCTCAGGCCCTAATTACAGGAACACGTTTTTTGACCAACGTATGTTTTTCCATAGCAGCCATTATTGTATTATCATCACATATTCACAACATTTTTGCCATAAGAATTGAAGTTTATGGTTTTCCTTGCAGTAATGCAAGATCCTAAGGATGATAGTTTCAGTGAAGGTATGAGGCAGAGTTATGGAAATTCACCCATTGAGAGTAAGTTCAACGTTGTCAAATCTTAGTGATTCTTTTGCCTACTTGGAATCAAACTACTGTTTAGCGTTAGCTTTATTTTCACTTGACATGATGTTTGTCTAACACTCACTGGTGTGTTGCATACCCCACGATTGAATTACCTCTGATGATTGCAGGTAGCAATAAATATAAATCACATCAGATCTTGGAGAGGAATTCCATTCCTCAAGAAAATACACCAAGTTCAGATAAGACATCTAAGGATGTGAAGAATGGGAAGACAAATAGAGTGTCTCCAAAGACAGGTACTTTACTTCAGATAACCATCTGCACTTCATGTTCATTAGTTGAATTAATTGTCATGCACAAAGATCATCATCTTCTAGCCTTGGTCAATAAACTTCTCATCATGGTCATGTAGAATTAATTTGTCTTAACATAACCTGTAAAGTTTCTATGATATGTGTACATTCTCTGCAACAGTACCTTATAAGGTAACGCGTTAATACCCCCACAAAATCAAATAAGTTATTTCCAATTCATTGATGTGGAGGACTTATCCATGTGCTTATAAGTTGCACGGATAGGATATGAGACACATTTTGGGTACTAATCTCCCTGCAATAGCAAGAAACCAAAACATTAAAGATAAAAAGTTAGTGTTATACATGAATGCTGGTGCAAAGATTAATACATTGTCAACATTTCAAGGATCAATTGGCCTAATCGTTTTTGTTTCCTGCTAGGTAAACCTACAGTATCACCTATACAGGCTCTTCCAGCATCACCTGCAAAGCCAGCCGATGCTTCTCGTGGCAAGAACAAGACCTTCTTCTTAGCAAAGTGGTTTGGCTTTGGGAAGTGAGTTACTAAATCTGTTATAATATGAGTAATTTCGATCATCCAGTGTTCAAATTTAGCAAGCCGATGGGAAGTAAATTTTGTTTCTTTTTTTTTTTAAAAAAAAAAAGAAAAACTTACAACATTAACAGGGAATTTTCCAAATGTTTGGAGAGCTGTTTTGGTTGTTGGTCTTATTTAATTAATTTTTTTGTGTCCGGGTCAGGGTGCTTCCACATGCTAGTGATGCTATAATGTTTTTACATTTGGGATTGTATTTCATTGATTTTTTTCTCATGTTAAATTTATGTTGACCTTGTAATCCATATGGTAGAAATAATCTACATGTGATTTTATGCGAGATATAATTTGAAATAAGGACAAGAACACCTAAAATTTACATATATATACTACTTTTTTCCGAATTACAAGTATACTAGCTAGTAATGTTAATTCTGAATTCTTCTATCACAATCTTTACGCCATCTTTCAGCACATAGTTATGCATTCCCTGATAGGTCCTGAACTATAATTTGTGCATAACTAGTGTGATTACTTCATCAACTGAACTACCCTACTTATGCTCAATTCTCCGCTACATAAATGATTATCATACCAGTGAAGTAGGCAAATATCGTACAACAATCAGAGGATTGCATAAACATACCAGGCATTTGTCTAGCTTTATTTTTCACTTAACATTATCTCTGGCTCTCTGCGGAAAATTTATGAGATTGATAGTTACTGCTGGGTTAAAAGAACACATGTTGCTCTAATTTATGAACTAGTACTATCTACTTTGAACATGGAATCTTTCCAGTTATTGTAATTTGTGTACCATGAAAACATTAGATCTTTATGTAATCCGATTTTTTTCCATGAATATGCTTGATGTTCAAGAATATTTTCTTCCTTGAATAAGAGCCAGTTTGATTAATTCCAATTTCCAACTCAACATCTCTATTCACACTTGTATATCTTCATTTATTTCATTCTTTTTAACAGTTATGTCAAAAAGCTCTATCCAGCCATAAATAATACTACAATGCCATAGCCAAAATATCTTTTGATAAAATTTTCTTGGCCAAACTTGTCAGTATGTTATAAATCAAACTTATCGATAGGCTAACCTTAAATAGGATAGTAGCCAGACTGTAGAAAAGCTATGATGTGAAGTCTCCAGCACATCTTGTTAATTTTATTGGCCTGAGCCAATAAATTTCTGGTAGAACTGTTTAATATTAAACTTCCCATCCCTTATTATTTGTCTTGTCTTATCTTCAGAGGTTTCTCATTTTGAACTCCACCTCTGCCCACTCCCTTTTTAGAAAATATGAGAAATTAATGATAATCAAATCATTGCACAATAAATTTTCTAAAGGAAGAGAAAAGTACTTTGCAATATTATATAGTTAAGATGTTGGTTTATTTCAGTATGGATTGAGGATATTGCTATAGACTTGTCAACTTAGTAGTTAGCTGAAAGTAAGCAAAATCCTTGTCATTTTTCTTGAAATAGGAACTCACATAGTTCATTTTAGTTCAGTTAGTTATACCAAATGCAGAAATACAGTGAACCAAAATGTATTCAATATTTTCCTGTATATATAGAATTTAGAAGACAAAATAATTGCTCACTTATCAAAAACCAGAGTTGAGAAAGAGGAAAACTGTGGGAGAAAATGAACATAGAGATGCTTCTTGATTGGGAAAATAATTGGGCATGTTATGTTATCCAATCTGTCTTTGTCCAATTATGCCCATTTCTTTTTCATAAACAGCTGTAACTACCTTGCAGCCACAATATGCTAATTAGGGCCCCCCAATTGTTTCCATGTGCCTTGCTCTTTTCCTCTCTCAGCTGTCAACCCAATCTCCTTCCTAATTAGGCCATGACATGAGTCTCATTTTTTTCTCTTTCAACCATTATGTTTTTTTAATCTGCTTTTAATGATGATAGATACAACAAACCAATATTCACTCAATGTAACTTCCTCATTCTACCTTCCAAGCATAAAGAAACAGGCAAAAATCTGAAGAGTTGCTTGAATTTAACCCCTCTATTGACCCTGAGCTGCCTGTTTGGGATGACAATGGAGTTGATGTCGATGAGGAGAATGGCGGTGATGATAATTCGGATACTGATGAAGGGGATGTCGATAACAGAACTGGCTTGAAAATGAACAAAGCATGCCTTAAACCAGGATTGAAAATCCAGTCATGAACATCCCAATAAACTTCTATCCTCACTTTGTTGAGATGAATCGATTCGTTCCCTCTGAATTTCCACTGCAAATGCTTCACATGAATGAACAATTTCCCATCTATCCTTATCTCCATTTCTGGATCAACCCCATCGATAGGAACCCCGCTACTGTTAATCCTGTTCTTGCACTCAATAGAGATCTCATGCATTCTTCCCTTGTCATGGAACTTAACTCTTGTTGAGAACTTCTTCTTGCCAAAAATGTGTTCTTTTCTTGATACAAGAATTGGTTCAATAAGTGCTGGCCTGCAGCCTGTCTTTCTATAAGCATCTTTCTTCAAATCACCAAGAAGCAGAATAACTTCCTCATCACAAACAACTGCTACATAGTACTCTGAGCTTGGTTCTGTCTCCCCATTAAATTTAGCAGCCTTAAGATCCCAGAATATGTCCACTGGCTTACTGTCCACAAGAAAATGCTTTGAACCTTGTTTCCTCCAGAAGTACCATGGCTTTAGCTCCACCTTGCAAGTATACTGGCCATCTCCACTTGACCCTTCTACTGACACTGATAAACCATGGAGCAACAAGTTCTTGCACCAAGTAACTGTGATTAACCTACGCTGATCAGCGATTTTTGTCCGATAAACGGACATAAAAATGCTTTGCCCTGACCTAGTTACTGCAGCATGATCATCTGTGAACTTTTCCCCTGGTGAGAAGCAAGCAGGGATTGAATCTTGCATCATTTAGGTGTTGTAATATTGATTGGCTTCTTTGACTTATCTCACAGAGCCTATCTAATAGGATAAGAAAAGTAGTAGTATAGTTTTTAGGAGGATAAATTATTTTGAATGAGTATTGACGTAGGGAAAGAATCCGAAATATTAAAAGTTTGGAGTCACAGATGCCGCCAGAGGTGATCTTGGCAGCATTGATGAAATACAATAGTAAAAAAAAAAAATATATGTATCTGAACTGGCAAATAGATGGCAGATGAATGAGAGTGAGTGAAAGAGCAACCCCTTTTATATTCAATTATCTAATGTTTATCTTTCCTGTCTTTTTTTCCATTTTTCTATTTGGCTTTAAAGGAGTCGTGACGTAACTGGTAAAGTTAGTATCATGTGATTAGGAGGCCACAGGTTCGAGCCGTGGAAATAGTCTCTTGTAGAAATACAAGATAAAGTTGTGTACAACAGATCCTTGTGGTTCTATCCTTGGTGTTTTTTTGTGTGTTTGGCTTTCTTTAAATAGTTGACATATTTCATTTTTTGAGATTCAATTTTGACTAATTCTCAGGATTAAATTAGATTAGATTAATTCAATATTTTTAAATTAAAATTTAGATATTCTAAAACTATATGAAAGTACTATAAGTTGCAAAGTTTTTTTTTTCTAATATGATTAAAAATATATTAAAATATTAATTAAAATTTATTTCTTTTAAAAAAAAAAAAAAGCAAACATGTCAACTATCTTGGTTATACCCCATTTCCTTTATAAATGCTTTTCAAAAAGACAACTTTTTTGAACCCATGGTAGACTTGATTATGTCACAGTTAAAAACACTCATTTCCATGCAAGGGTGAAAAAGCAGAGAAGTTTTCTTCACCAGATCTTAAGTTAGTAGATCTTTATGCACACAATGACCAGTCAAAACCAAAATATGGGGTTCCCAATGAATGGTTCTTCACATTCTTTTACACTTCCTTTGAGACGTATTATTGGAATTTGATTTTATTGGAATATAATCAAGATTACTATGTAATATTCCTTAGTATCAAATTATTTGTTGTAATTTTAATAATAATTATATCAACTTATTTGTCATTTTAGCAGTTCAGTACAAAATTAATTATTTTCTTTCTGTTTTACCTTTTGTAGTAGTTGTTCTTGAAGAATACAAACAAACACCTCAATTATGGAGAAATGACACATATAGAGTAAATAGTTAACGGAGAGAGATTGTATTTTAAGATATAAATAAGGGTATGTTTTCATATAGAAACGGGTTTTTTAGTTTCTAGTCAAATTTGGTTTTTACAATTATAAGGAGTTATAAAGATATGATATTCAAGTCTAATACAACTTCAAAAACTCGCCCATGAAGGAGGTATTGTCTAAATCTATGAAAGTAGATCGTCAGTTCATTCTCCAACCAATAATGTCGACTCCAACCCACTCTAACAAGAGTGTTGCTGCCTAATATCTCATATCTAATGAGATTTACTAAGCCTATGAGTGGTTGATTAGACCCTCCTCTCCCTCCGCTCTTGTTTGCTAGACTAGAACTCTTCTACATCCACTTGTCCTAAATTATTAATTATTAAGGTATTATTATTTGAACCATTCATAGTTTGAAGAAGTTTGTTGCAAGATGAAAGTGGAATAGGAGAGGAATCTAGCTAGGGGACTGAAACAAAGCAGAATGATTCAGTGTAATTAGGTGAAAGTGTTTTCAGATCCGGTCCAACTCAAATCTTTTTTTGTTCCTTGGCTTCAAGACAAAAGGAAAATGGGAGCAAGATAACAAATAGACTGCTCATCATGTGTGTTGGATCTGTATTCAAAAGGGAATCATGATTCATGAATTTTTAAGGATTTGAGGGGAGTTTGGTTTTAGTACAAGTTCCAAGATTTTTATAGTAATAATATAGTACAAATAATACAGTAACACTTGTATACTTGGATTAATTAAAACTTAAACACACCACCTAATCATTATATTTCCCCATAAAACGTGATTATTGTTCAAATAAATTACCCAGCTTTGAACTGTCATGGTGGCCTTTTATCAACTCTTGTATTTAATAGTGAAATATTTGGTTGGATAGCCTAAAATATTGCTCCCTTTCAGCCTTTTTGGTCCAAAGGTATTGACACTCTTTTTTCTCCCCCCAATTCCACTCCAACTACTATATAAGAAGACATAATTCTTAATTCCTTAACCACAAGGGTTGTGTGGTAGTTCAGCACCTCATCCCTTAAACAAGAGGTTGGGGTCCCCACCTCTGGTGAATGGAGAAAACTCTATGGCCAGTTCGCTACTGCTCTATGGCCAGTTCGCTACTGCTTAGTGTGCTCTGACCGTGGAATTGAGGATTAGTCTCACGGCTGCCGGCTGATACTTGGAAAACCAAAAAAAAAAATAAAAAAAATTCTTAATTCCTTATTAAAGGCATGCAGAACTAAAGGTAATTTAGTTAAATATTTTATGATTAATACTGTGAAAAGATTTTTTAATAGGTGAATCTAAACTACTTGTGAAAAGGACCGAAGGGAGTATGAACTATGAAAAGGTGAATCGAATGGTAAAGGGTATATAAATACTTTGTTTTTCTTTTGACCCCTAATTTAATATGTAGAGAAGAGAAAAAATTGTTGTGTAAAGGGAAGTAACTGAAAATACTCAACAACATTATAAGTGTCAAAAACGGTTAATAACTACTCTAACCAAAGTCGTGATACAGGACATTACCCATAAGGGTGACTGAGTTGATTGAGTAGGTGATTTCTTCTCAAGATCAAAACCCTTTGCATGCTTATTTGGTCGAGTTAGTCACACAAGGCTTGTTGCTAGTTCGATTTACCTCTCATGTGTAGTTTGCAGAAAGTTATACTGGAGTAGGATTTGGTTTATCTTGTGCACACCCGAGTCGCAGTGGGATGTGGGTTCTCTTGTCAAAAAGAAAAGGTCATACACGACATTAGCCAAACAAAGAGGTCGTTACAGCCAACAAAGCTTTTCAAGACAAGACATTAAAGCAATTTCACCATATTTCCAATAACTTTACTTGCTTCTATTGGCTATACCTTGTTTGGGCAATTAGAAATTTAAAGAAAACACTCAAATGCTACTTAACAACATATTGAGTGTGGAAATTTGCAAGTATAAAGCAATATCTGAAAGTTGGGCCTAAGTAAAAAGTCCAACCAACAAACAAGATCTGTGAGGCCATGTAAGCCCATATCTAATACCAAGAACATTGACCCAATTCACATGGGCCAACATCTCACTGAGATGGAATGATGTTTGGCCCATTTATGTCAAAGATCATTTGATCAGCTTGCACAACGAAAAAAATTAGGGGTCATTTGGTAGGAGGGATGAGACAAAATGCATGGAATAATTCATTCTGGGATTAGTTATCTCGAAATTATAGTGTTTTTCTTATCCTCCTTGAGGGTGGGATTAATAACCCCGAAATAGCTAATTTCGGGATTAATAATGTCAGGATTGCCTCGTGCCGTACAGGAAAGTGCTTCCTTTTTCACAAACCCTTTTTTGTTTGTTCAGGTTCAAATACATAGAGAAATACTTACAATCCAGTAGAAGTAGAAGTCATTGTCAACTTCATAATTTGTTTTTTAGAATGATTAGGAAGGGACAACACGTGCATACATAACAAGTTGAATTTGATCAAATGAACTTTTAAACACGTCTCAATCCAATATAGGAAAAGATTATTGTATACAATAGTTAATGGGAATCAATAGGTTGCGGTAATTATCAGGAGATCCAAAAACGAAACAGCCACATGTAGTGTTGCGTAATACATGTTGGAACAAGTTCCTCCTCTAATAGCTACAACAAAATGGCCTACCTCATTTAATTTCCTTCCTACGGATATATGACTTTAATTTGTGCGGCGAATTATTCCATTATATGATAATGACTTCCATATAATTATATTCCCCATAAAACTATGCCTTTTTATTTCATCACAATGATATTTCCCCCACGCAAAACCACCCCACCTGAACTGAATTACGTGAAAGGCTATCAACATCTTCAACAAAGGGGATAGAGAGGAAAAACCATAAAAGTAGACTATTGATCATTTTTAAAGGAGTAACGCCTTTTCTTTGGTTAAACTTATATATATATATATATATGTTGTTCGAAATTCACTAATCCGACTAATTCAAATTCAAGTCATGTGTGAATCATTTAAAGGGAAGCTCGATCTCTCTACTAGGAATTTCTCCAATTCAGTGCTCGAACTCGACTTGAGACCTCCTTTTAGGGACATCATCTCACTACCATTCTCGATGGTAGTAACAACATTTTCATCATATATAACTTAATTTAAAAAAAAAAAAAAAAAAAAAAAGTGAAGTTGTGGAACTTTTATTTATGCACAGCTAGTAATTCTTTAGTTCAAATTATGTACTGTAGTATTTATTAGCTACATATTCAGATTTATGATAAAATCTACTATTTATTTTCAAAAGAGAAAGAATGAATGTAATAATTTATTTTAAAATTATGATTTATTCTCATTCACATAGTGTCGGTGAATTAATTCCTATATGAGAAAAGCCATGTGGTAACAGCTCTTATTAGTTGTGAGCATTTATCTCATGAGTAAACATTCTTTTTTTAAAGAAAAAATAAAAACTATAATTGAAAAGAGGTGTTGAAACAACTGGGAATATGAAGCAATACTGAAAATCCAGTAAAGAAAACGTCAATACAATACAAACTCAAATCATTTTGGTTAGCACATGCCAATGTTCCCTGCTTTCCCTATTCTAATTTACTACTCCACTTTGGCCAAGCATTAATTGTTTTGTTACATTAATTATTCATCAATCATCACAACCTGCATTGGTTACTAGTTATAATTACGAGCTAAGTTGAGATTAGTTAACGTCTAATAGTAGTTAATTAATAATGGTTATGCGATAGTAAAAGGATCGTGCTCTTGACATATATATACTCATCGATTTGATATAAACACAGAGTTTGTGTAAGTTTTTTCCTCATATTTTGAGTTAATCTTATAAAGAAAAGGAAATTAGACTGCTAGAGTACACTATTAATAAAATTGTTTTAGATGTGATTTGCACTTCTACCCCTATTTTTCATTGGTTTTTAATTTATGTCTCTCATAACAAATAATTTTTTCATGGAGTATAAGTTTATATTTTCGTATTATAATATTCTACAAGTTATGCCTGGGCATGACATCAGTTTTTAAAGAACTTACGTTCCACTAAGCATAAGTTTGATTGTTAAAGGACAAAAAATAAAAAGCAACTTATTTGGAGGACAAAAATTAAAGACCAACTCATTTGAATGATAAAATGTGCAGTCTAATTCATGATTTTTTTACCTGGTTCAATTACTCAATAAAATAATGGATTAACAAGAAAAAGGTGCTCGATTAAATGAAACGACTGATTATTTTGTAGCGTTTAATAACCCTAATTTTTTGCAAGCTATCTACAATATCATATTGGTAGAGATGATTATCCCTAATTGCCTAAAGAAATGGAATTTTTTAGCATAGTGATCTAAGCTAAATGACATATTTGTCGTTCTCCAATTTAAATCAAATATATAGCTTTCATGTCTAAATTATGTTCATATTAAATCTTTTTGTAATGCACGTATGTTCGTGGAAAATTTCATTATTAGTTTACAAGTTGGCCATATTCCTTCCAAAGTTTGCATGACCCCATAATATAATTGGTGCTCTACATACACAAGTTGAAGAATTTGTCAAACTTGATCAAATATCCATTACTAGCATCTAATGTTAAAAAGAATAAAAAAGTAGTTTCTGAGCGTTAACCACCTACGCACGTAATTCCAATAAGAATATATTTTTATTTTAATGCGAGATATTTTATGTGTCTAGTTACCTTATATTATCCTTCTTTTCAAAGTTCTATTGTGAAGATTAATAAACTTCTTTTCATATAATAACCTACTAAATTTAAGTGCATCAGACTTTTATTGCTACACAGAAAATATAGTAATATGTTTATTTAAAAATTATTTTATTTTTAAAATATATATGTCATATAATAAATAATTTGCAAGTAATATATGTTACTTCCTCTATTCCAATTTATACGATATTGATAAAATTTGAAAAGTAAAACAAATATTTTATACATTTCTTAAATATTTTAATTTACTAAATTATGATTTATGTTACTGTTCATGAAATTTTTAAATAATATATCCCAATTTATATTGCACTGATAGAATTTTGAGCCAACAAACAAATTTTCATGCGTCTCCAAATAATTTAAATTATTAATTATTGTAATTTATAAGACTTTAACGCAATTCTTAATCATATAACATAAATTTTTTAAAAAATTAATTAAATTTAAAAAATATGAAATTACAAAAATACACTCAATAAAAAATAGACATGACAACCGCTAACCAACATGACTAAAGTGCGGTCATTTGTTTTTTATATAATCCGTGTAGGTTAACGAGAAATTTGAGTTTTATTGTCCAATAATTTTTCAAAGTTCTCTTTTCATGTACTAATATATAATTGGGCACTTCTCAAAAGGGATGGATTAGTGTAACTTGACAGATTATACAATTAAACTAATAATAAATTAATATAGGATTGGAGTTGTTTTATCCTAAATCAGAAATAACGATTGGATTTGGATAAGGAAATCAAGGGCACGTGAATTATAATGGACAAAATATTATATTCTTGTTACTATATATCTTGCTAGAGAAAATAGTTAGAGGAATAATATGCAAGAATTGCAAATTTAAAATAATAAAATAAAGAAGAAAGCAATTCTTATTGAACGTTCTCGGACAAATTATCCAGGAACATCATCGAAAAACAAGAATTTTAAAGTTATTAAGTTACAACTGTTAAAATAGTATAGCAACTATGATGAAAATTTGCGATGCCTTGAAAATAAGGAGAAGTATATCTATATTCTAAATCCTAAATAATGCTCTCCATGATTCAAACCCCTCTTAATGAACACTATATGCTGTTATGATCTCAATAATAGTCGACCAAATGTAATTGTTTGGAATAAGTCAGGAATAACAAGCAAATAGAAACGTGCGACATTGAGAATAAAGAATCGAGATTACTCTAGTTTAAATAAGGCGCAAGAATCGTTATGTTGCCACATGACAAGGAGGTTATATATATATATACAGATTTCTGACTCTGATACCACTTGTTATGATCTCAATAGGGATCTAAAGTAAATCGCAATGATTAAACACACAAGAATATTTTGAGAATTTTTTGGTTTTCTCATAAATGGAAAAATGGACAATGAAACTCGATTACAATGAAATGAAAACTACAATTAATGAAAACTAATTAAATGATCCATCATAGCCACGATAACCTGTAGAATTAGATGAGGAAAGAATTTAGAAGGAGATCGAAGAGAAGAGGAAGTTAGATTTTAGATGACGAGAGAAGTGAATTGGGAGGGAAAAGAAGAACACAGAGAGGAATTGATTTACCAGATTTCTATTATGTCCTTCTCTCTCCTCTAATATGTATATATAACCACCTTGCCACGTGGCATCATCACGACCCTTGCGTCTTATTTAAACTAGAGTAATCTCAGCCCTTTATTCTCAATCTCGCATGTTTCTATTTATTTTCTATTTCTGACTTAATCCAAACAACTATATTTGATCGACTATTATTGAGATCATAACATACGCACATTGAAATCGTTAAATATGTCCAGGGAATTATGATTTTTTTTGAAAACAGTTACTCGTGAAGTTTGTCCGAATTGACCATTGATAAACTTTATTTTCGGTCTAATCACTTTGGGGCTAGATGGACTTGCGGGATCGTTTGATAGAAGGAATAAGAAAAATAATTATGGGATAAAGTTTGGGATTAACTTTATCCCATGTTTGATATCGAGTATTACTTAATTTTAAGATTATTTTATCTACTAAAATAGTGAAATTACAATCTCATGAAAAAGGAGGGATAAAACAGTTCTATGGTATATCTTAGTTATCCTGTCTACTAAACGTAGCATTCTTCCGAGCCTTTAATGGATAGGAACAATTTATCTAGTGCAATGTTATGATTTTTAAGTTGGATTTGATTAGATTTTGATTGCCACATGTTTTTATTTTCCTTCGTTTGTCCTATCTTACTTTTATATCAAACATAATTATCAAATCATCTTATTTTTTACCCCAAAAGTACAAAGTAAAAAAAACAATACTACACTTTTTGGCACTTAGCCAGGGACAGTAAACAATTACTTGGCTGGATTAGCGATATGTTTCCTTAAAAGCTCCACAAGTGTGTAGATACCCCTATTTTAAAAATTCCGAAAATCCAAGAGCCAAGTCCATTGACTTCCATAATTATCTAGAGTTTTTTTTTGTTCATAAACTTTGAGAGTTGACTATTACAAAAATTGAAAAAAAGTGTAGCGTCCGTCGGTGAGAGTGAGTTAACCGGATTCCCTCCGTTTATACGTTTCACAATCCGAAATCATAACCACCTTCTTCTTCTTCTTCCCTTTTCCTTTTTTTCTCATCCCTCACCCTCTCCTTTCCTTTTTTCAATTTACACGTAAAGTCCATAAAATATACTCTGTATTTTGCCTACGTCAACCACATACTAATCAAAGTTTGTTGCTTTTATATTGTTGACAATTGTGCTTTTGCAGTATTGAATTGAGGAAAATCCTTTTTTGAGTGATCTGAATCTATTGAAGAAGGTAGGGTTGTGAATTTTTTGTGTGATTTAGAATGCAGCAGGATTCGGCGTTGGAGCAGGAACCGGATGATTCTGAAGCTGAGCCCGAATTCGTTGAGCTAGATCCTACTGGTCGTTACGGTCGGGTCTGTTCATTGTAAACTCTGTTTTTTTGAAGTTTAATTTTATATAAATTTTGGATATTTATCTGCTTTGCTGCTACTTCTTATTACTAAATTGGTGATAATATTGTTACATTTTACTGGTAAATTTTCGTGTTTTTTTTTTGGTTGCATTGTTATTGTGAATTTGAGTTTAAGGAGTTGATTTGTGTTGTGTTATGCAGTACAAAGAGGTTCTGGGAAAAGGAGCTTTTAAGAAAGTGTATCCTTTTATCAAACACCTTTAAATGTATTTGAATTGTTTGGCATTCTACTACTTTTTTCTCTCCCTTTTAACGTTTGTTTCGATCTATTTTGTCAATTCTTTGACTTAGTATTCGGGGAATAGATATCGAGCGTTTGATGAATTGGAGGGAATAGAAGTAGCTTGGAACCAGGTTAAAGTTGTTGATCTATTGAGGAATGCTGTGGACTTAGAGCGTCTTTACTCTGAAGTTCATTTGCTTAAAACCCTCAAGCACAAGAATATCATCAAATTTTACAATTCTTGGGTTGATACAAAGACTGAGAATATCAACATTATTACTGAAATATTCACTTCTGGGACTTTAAGACAGTATGTGATAGTTGTGTTTTCTTGTTCTTCTCTTCTGGCTTTTGCTAAACACCACCTACTTCGGAAAGGTTGTATTATGAGCTGCTCATTGTGTATGTATATGCAGATACCGCAAAAAACATAAGAAGGTTGATTTGCGAGCACTCAAGAATTGGTCTCGACAGATATTGGAGGGGCTGTCATATCTACATGGTCACGACCCTCCTGTTATTCATCGAGATCTTAAGTGTGATAATCTTTTCGTCAATGGTAACCAAGGGGAGGTGAAAATCGGTGACTTGGGCCTTGCAGCAATTCTTCGTAAGGCTCGTTCAGCTCATAGTGTCATTGGTGAGGTCTTAGTCCACTTTGATAACTTTTGCATCTAGACTGCTATTGTTAGTGTCATTCAGATGATTTTTTTTACCCATGTAATTCTATATTTAATCTCAGGTACTCCAGAATTCATGGCACCAGAGCTTTATGAGGAGGAATATAATGAGCTAGTAGATATCTATGCTTTTGGCATGTGCTTGCTGGAGCTGGTGACTTTTGAGTATCCATATTGTGAGTGCGCAAATGCTGCCCAGATATATAAGAAAGTGACAGCAGTAAGAATTCATGTCTTTCTTGCCATTTATTATGTTTTCTGTTTCCTTGTGATCTCAAACTCTACTATTACATGCTTCCTAGAGTAGAAATAAGAACTGCATATATGGCTGTCTGGTTTCCAACATTTTGGTTCTTAAACTGCCGAGACTGAAAAACCAAAGGCGACTAAGCATGCATGAGTTAGGTTCAATTTTGATTCTACTCATTTTGGTTTGTTTAAATGTGTTTGATAATACAGTAAATTCGGTCAATTCTGAGCTCGTTGGAATCAGCAATACGAATCCTCTTTATATTCCACTATATTCTGATCCATTTCTTTCCGACACTGTTACCAACTTTTCTCAAGTAACTTTAAGAAGTTTCTAAAATTAGAGTTTCTCTAGATCTTGCACTTATCCCTACCCAGATCTAGTGTAGTGTAACAATAATAATTTGATTTAATTTCAACTAGTTGATATTGCCTTCATCGATCTTTAGTTCCATTGTGTTATATTCTTTGATAAAGTCACAGATCTTAAACTTACCACACCTTATGGTATATGTTAAGTATCCCATATCGGAAAAGGGATGGGTAATTGGTTTCCTTATATGGACTTGGACGATCCTCCCCTCATGAGCTAGCTTTTGGGGTTGAGTTAGGCCCAAGATCCATTTCTTTAACATTAGGCCCATCCCAAATCTTTGTTCACCAATGTTAGGCCCCCATATTATATTGTCCACGCTCCAGTTAACGAGGCCTGGCGTGCGGGGGAGTGTTAAGTATCCCACAGCGGAAAAGGGATGGGTAATTGGTCTCCTTATATGGACATGGGCAATCCTCCTCTCATGAGTTGGCTTTTGAGGTTGAGTTAGGCCTAAGATCCATTCTTTACAGTATATAAGTGGAAAATTTCTCGAGATTCAAATTGCGCAAATTTTAGGTTTAATGTGAGGTATAGAAACAAAAACGGAGGATGGTCCAATTGATTACTGTAAGATGAACCTTGAGAAAGATGGATGGTAGTACTAGATGCCTCCTATGGTGGTGGTGACAAGCCCTTGCAGCCTCTCTACATGGTGGCTAAGTCCAAACTGAGAAGACGGCCAAAGACTAGTTCCTGAGGCTTCTAGGCAGGGAAAGAGGATAACAGACTAAGACTTTGATACAAGAGAACATAAAAAATGGATTTTGGCCAAAGAAAATGATTGGAAAATGGGATAGAGAAAAATATCACCATCATTTAAAAGAAAATTGCAAGGAAGTCTTGGGAAAAAAGTCTAAAAGGAAAATTTGAAGAGAACTAAAAGAGAAGAAATAGAGAAAAGAGAAAACAGAAAAAAATACAGGAATTTAATAGAGATTCAATTGCTTAACTTTGACCTTAGACCTTCGGTACCTTTACACAAGGCATCGGATAATGCATCGATGCTGGTGTTAGATGCCTCACCATGGTGGTGGTGACGACAATGGCATTGCTGCCTCAGTATACATGGTAGTTGAGACAAGGCTGAGAAGAGATAAATAAAGGTAGATGGTTGAGGCAATGTCTATGAGGGGAAGAAGACATCAGTCTTATCCTTTGATACAAGACAGCCATCAAGAGCGGATACTTGGGCAGAGCAGAGGCTTGGAAAAAAGGGAAAGAGAAAACTGAAAAGAAACCTGATTCAAAAAAGAGAGAAGAATATTTCTGCGGAAGTTGTGGAAAAGATAACTAAGAGGAAAAATACAGAGAACTGAAAAGAAGAAAAAGTAAGTGAAAGGGAGTATAAATATAATGTAGGAATTCAGACACACAATCCCCCCTGACCTTTACTATTTTGGACCCTAGGTATCGACGATTTTCTTTCTTTTTCTTTTTCTTTCTCAAAAAAACAATCCACCCTTCCTTTAATTATCTACAACAAGGCATCTGAAATTTGCTTCTATGTTTTTATAATAATAATTCCAATAAAAGAAAGAAAGAAAAAAGAGAGAAGGAAGCTTCTTTGGTTCAAATCCAAACACACAAAAATGAGTATTCGTGAATGAGTGGATTCAGTTACTTGTGATCCGGTTGGCCTTTTACTAATAGCAATTAGCAAATATTGACCGTCATTATCAGAAGCAAGTGCTGATTGGGGGGGCTTAAATGTTCTCTTAGTCTTGTGTCGGAATAGCTGCAATCTGACTTTCCTGAAGGACCATGTATTTCTGGTCCTAAGTTTGTTTATTCAAAATGCAATAGGCAACGTAGGAATTGGCAAATGTTGCATTTGCAGTTTATCATGGACAGCACATCATAGCTGCAATCTGATTTTCCTGAAGGACCATGTATTTCTGGTCCTTATTTTGTTTATTCAAATGCAATAAGCAACTTCGGAATTGGCAAATTTTGCATTTGCAGTTTATAATGGACAATGCATCATACTTTAACCGATGAAATGAAGGTCTCTCTGTTAAAGCTGTATGATTATGCAGGCGTACTGGAATTATGACTTCCATTTCTAATAGTTAATATGTTTAAGACAATGTTTGATAGGTCCTAGAAAACTATCTGACAGTATTGTCATTGGACTACTTGAAGATAATTGTCACATTTCTTGTGATAACACCAATCCCAGAAGGGAATTCTCAAGGAATTTCAACTTTCTAGAGATGTCTACCATTGTCAATTTTCCCTAAAAGAAATCTCTCTCCCTTAGGAATTTCTATGTTAATGTCAAATTGATTATTTACCATTAAAGAAAAATAAATTCCATAACTTGCTGTCATCAACTGTTGCATTACACCCAATCCCATTTGAGATCAAATCCCCTCTCTCTCTCTCTCTATATATATATATATAGTAGAATATCTTCTTGTCTCTTTAAAGAGATATAATACCCAGTAATCCTTCTCAAAAAATATCCAGTAATTATGTAGTAATTCAATTATAATTTTTTGAATGATGTACCCTGTTGTGTCATAAGCATTTTGCTATTTGTATTTGTCAAGATGATACAAGACAGCCCAAGAAAACAAACACCAAAACAGTCCACTAGTTCAAGGAACTATGACCTCTTTTGGTGCCCCCTCTCGGATTCAAGAACACAACAAGAACACCATGTAATGAGGTGTTTAA
>NC_061113.1:245591214-245646269 GCF_002878395.1 Capsicum annuum
GTTTCCCTGCCACACCACGTGTATTTCATCCCTGAGTTATGCCATTTTTGCAATGGTTATTTGGCTAGTTATTATGCCTGTACTGATTGAAATTGGGGTTTATAATCCAAGCACAATTATAACAGAGAGTGCAATCAGTTTCTTTTTGCCGTCTCAAGCATAACTATTATTGCTGAACTACGAAATAGAGGGACAGGATGACTTGCAAGACCTTTGTCTTAGTGCATGAAATGTTACAGCTCACTTGCTTGCATAAGTTTCATGGATCTGCACTTTATTCGTCATCCTTCGTTTCCCTACTTAGAAAGTTAATTCATTTTTCAAAGGAATGGTATCATTTGGCAAGGGAAGATGAAAGAAAGGACTCAAGGAGCATTATGTCTGTATTCAGCCAGAAAATAGTTTTGGCTGAATGCACGTGGGCGACCAATACAATTGATGTCAATACTTTTCACTGTTAGAAACATTGGTTTGGCAGAGGGCTAGTTAGTATGGTATGCTACCGAATTTTGGTGAGTGATGCTGGATAATCTAGGCTTGAAAAAAGATGTAAAATAATGAGAATAGAGTATGCATAAAAAGGCAAAGGACAGTAGCCAGTTATATTGCTACGACCATCCTTGTGCAGTGTTGAGGCATCATGGTAATGAGGATGTTTTTTGCGCTGAATTTTCTGGTTCATGTTTGTTAATCTTACTAGACTTGAAAGTTGTGGAAACTAGTTTGTGATTGAGGTAAGAGTTTGATTGATTGATTCATCTGGTTACCTGATGATGATCATAGTGATGGTGCATATAATTTTAGAGTTCTCTTACATGATTCAATCTTTTCTGAATTGGTGATTCCATGGTAACCAATTATTTTCCAAATTCAGTTGACGAAGCTGGATTTTGGTATCATTACATGTATTTCTTACTGTAAATCTTGGTCTCTTGGTAACCGTTAACCTTCAGTTATGCTTGAGAACGCATCTTTGGAGAGGGTTTATTCAGCAAGATTAGCAGGTAGCGCCTTGTTAATGAGTTAATCAAAACAATAAGGGGGTTTTCTATCTGGTGTCTCTGTTTGGGTTGCATCAAAAGTGAACAGTATGCCTGATAGAATCAGCCATTAGGTAGGTATTCTGAATTCAGCTCTCCCGGTCGAAGGAGAAAGGCTTCAGTAAACAGTTTGGCCCGACCGGAGAATGGAGAACCAGCAGTGAATATAGGCAGGGGCAGATCCAGGGTAGCATGTGGGGGTTCCCGGGAACCAGTAACTTCTGCCCTGAACTCTATATTCATATTTAGAATCTGTTAAATATATAACAAATATTAATTGGGAACCCACAACTTCTTGATAACGTGCTTTTTTGTGCTTGACGGCAGTGGCGGAGCCATGATTTTCGCTAAGGGGTTTATAAGTGAATATAAAAACTAATCGAAGGGGGTTCAACATCTAATATATATATACATAAAAAATAATTTTAACCATGTATATATAACATAATTTTTCCGCCGAAGGGGCCCCGACTATAGTGTAGATCCGCCACTGCTTGACGGGGGTTCGAATCACTTGGAGTATTTTTTTTAAAATTTCTCTCTGCTTCAAGGGGTGCTTACGCAGTGCAGTTGCAGTTCCCTCCCACCATATATTATAAAGAAATCAGAAACTTGGCTACAAATCGTTTTAAGTACAAGTATTCAACTGAATCGGTCGGTACACCTTTATTAGGAACCCACAAGCTTCTAGCAATAGGCACTCTTCCTCTATTTCCTCCAATCCACACAAGCTTCTTTCTACTAAACATAAACAATAATAGCTACTTATTATATAGCATAAATTTTGGCACAGAACATACAATAGGATGCACTCTATAGAAAAGAGTGGAACATCTAATGAGAGCTACGTAAGCATCATTTTATATCATGTTGAAAAACACCATATAGAAACTCAACATTCAAGGACCAAGGTATGTCCAAAGGTACGGTAGTTGATTAAAAAAGAAACTTCTTTTTTATTATTCAATATTTCAGATTAGGCAAGTGTTCAGTGTACTGAAGTAGAAGATTGAAAAAATAATGAAAGAACACACGTCTTATTCAATTAATAATTAATTATTAAGTTTATGTGGCATAGTTTGTATTTCAAGAACTAAGCAGTTTAATTTTGATCATAAATTTAGACATGAAATCTTTAAAATAATAAAACTTATATATTTGAAAACCACCTAACAAAAAAATATTTATTCAAATCTCAAAATTCAAATGGTGATACATAAATTGCGTCAGAAGAAGAAGTAATAAATGCTTTAGAATTGAGCATTTCCCGGGTAATTGAAATCAAAAGGAACAATGGAAGCACAATAATCAATAGCCTGATTCATAGTTGAAGTAGAGGGCACTGAAGAAGAACCCTTTATCATTCTCAATACATCAACTCTCATATTCACTCTCTTCTTCAATTCTTCCAATGCATCCACAAATTTATCAAGTTCCTCAATCCCCATATTATCAATCGATTCATTCCACCAGAATCCATTATTATTACCATTCACCATCTTTGATTCATCAATAATCTCCTTATTCTTCTTCTCCGCATCCAATTCTCTACAGATTTGAGAATAGTATTCATTGTTCTGTTGCACAAAGTTGAACCGATGATTGTTCACAGAAGATGATTTTCCAGTGAGGCACCGGTCGATAACAACATCAACGCTGGGGTGACCGAATGTGAATAAGCATTGTTGTTTCAGAGATTGAACTATGATAGCAATCTCTGCACCACATAAAATGCAAAGTTCACTAGCTTTCTTGAAAACACCCAAACGGCGTTTGGAAAAGGTAACGTGCCTACTGTTTTGGTTTGCTATTGGCTTGATCACTATTTTCCTACGTCCTTGTGTTTTCTTAATGGTAACGGCGCTGGAATCGACGGTGTCAGTGTTGTTAGCATTCATGGTAAGAGAAAAAAGATTAAATATTATAGCTTGGTGAATTAGGGACTTGTTGATTTATAATATATAGAGAGTATATCACGTATTTATGACGTGCGTTTCCTAAATAGGAAAGGAAAGATTTATGGTACGTAAACTTCCTATAATTTTGGTAACTAATTAGAAAATTAGAATCTCCAATAGAAAATAGAATAAAAAAATATATTACAGTATTTATTATATACTCGTGTGGCAAGCATCGGATTTACACGTATTTCGTTTTGAGATAAGCCAGCTTCAAATTTGAATGTAGAATTATACTTTCTGGTTACACCCACAAACACTATACTTTTTAAATGGTTCAATTTGCCGTTCAGATATTGGAGTTAATAATCCGCACAATTAAAGAAATGTTAAAATCTAGTTCGCCAACTTCTGTTTAAGCAGGTCAATGAAGAAATCATAAAACAAACGTTTTAGGAAGGGAAAATAAATTACTCGATACCCATACTATCTGAACTTAAACAATGTACTCACTCACTTGAAAACTCGAGATTTGCACCTTACATTGTTTGCATACAAATACTATGCAGTGCATATGTATTCGTGTAAACAGTTTCTCGCCATGAATGAATTTATTAGATAATTCGAGACTTTAGCTAGTAGTGGAAAACATATAACATCTATATATTATGTTTCTGTGGACCATTATTCTCATACATCATGTTCTAAAGCTGTTCTCTCCAATGGCTGTGTCTGGTTATGCACGTCTTAGAAGATAGTTGAAGCAATAAGCTCTTGAACAAACGTAGCTCTATGCATTTTCTGTTCATACTCTTCTTCCAGGGCTGGATCACTTATTGGGAGTTTGCTCCTGCAGAAGAGGAAAATAGAGTTCTGTCATCCTACTGCCAAAGCCAAGACAGAGAAAAATAACTTGTCTAGCTATATAATAGGAGGACTAATTACATCCATGATCTGGACGCGTCAATTGTTGATAAATGTAGAGAGTCTCCTGCATGTTCAAATTAAGCAATAGTTTGTCACAAGTACAATGATACCTCAGGATGGTCCATTTTGGCATCATTTAATTCAAAGGGCTGAGGGTAGAATTCACAGGACATTTCAAGCCATGGTACCTTTGTTTCATGTTAAATGTGTCCATCGGTATCAGTGCCCTTTCATCACCACAGTTGATCATCTTTTACTCACTTAAAGGATCTGGCTGTCTTCTTGTAACAACATGATGGGAGCACTAAAGATGATACACCAGAAAGAAGCTGAATCTACGTTGAATGACATACATTGGTTTCTCAAGAAGTCGACTTGCTTTGGGTTGAGAAAGAAGGAAAGAACACCACCTACATAGATTCTCTGTTTATTCCAGTGACAACTAATACAGAAAGGTACATGACATTCTTTTAGTAGGAATTGCAAGTTTGCTTGCATAATTTCACGTTTAGCACTAGTAATTCCAGTTTCTTTTGTGTTAAATTTGCAGGAAAGCTGAATAATTATATGCTTGCACATCAGATAAATTTTCCTCAACGGTTACCTTTCTGCATCAGGAGTAGCAGCAACACTACCAGGAGATTTATCTTGACCGTCTTTAGGATCGGAAGGAGTCACGCCACAAAGGAATGGCAGCAGAAGGGGATCAGGAGCAAGTTCTTGTACATTGTAACGACCAACCCCTAAATTTGTGCAGAAGAACAAATTTATTTCGTGGGGGTCCTTGCCGCTTATTGCTGTAGTATTATTCCAGAAGCCCGACTTCAGGTACTTTCTCTTCCTCTGCACAAAAAAAAATAAGGTAGGAAGAGAGGTACTTGCTTACTACTAGATGCTGATACCGAAAACTTGAGTACTTCACAATGAACTAAGCTTACCTTCACTGATTGTGCATGCTGTACCATAAAATGCCCGAGAGGATCTTTACCTAAAGTTGCAGCACATATGGGACAAACCTGTTCAAGAAAAACAGCAGAAATCAGTATGCTTAAGGTCGTTTGGTTGGGAAATAGTTATCCGGGATTAGTTATCCCGGGATTACCCGGGATAACTTATCCCACCATGCATATGGGATAAGTTATCCCATCCCTATGGTGTAAATGGTGGGATAACTTATCCCGGGATTGACTAATCCCTCCAACCAAACATGGGATAAAATGAAGGATCATTTTATCTCGGGATTACTTATCCCTTATACCTCACACCAAACGACCCTATATTTTTCAAGAAAGTAACATAACAAACCAACATCAGATGTCAACATTACCGCGTTTTTGAAGTCAAAGCAATGCTCTTCTTGCAGATGGTTGCAAAGCATTTGGACTTCAATTTCTACATAACAGAAAGGGCAAGGGAACCAGGCTCTTACATCCTCTTCTCCTTCAACATTATCTGCTTCATTTCCAAAAGAAACCATCATTAGCTTTTGTTGGAATTATAATGGCAAATAGTTCTGAAATAAATAAGTGGAATAGCAAGTCATCCACCCATGGTTATTTGCATCTTTTCCAAGTCAAAAAGGTTGAATGGCAAATGAATCCATCAATATGGTAGATGTTGGAAGTCTGACTCATTTTTTCATTTAAAAACTATACCCTTATTCAGTAAATCTTATTAAAGGGAGTAAACAACAACTATGTTTAACAAAGAAAACTCATAAATCCAACCAGTATACAAGAATACAAAGATGATACTCCTAAATCTATCAAGAAACAAGCTAACAGAAAATAAACAACTACTTTAATCCAAAATACTGAAAAGACCACTATACTCTATACTAAAAAAAACCTGTGACAAGGAACTTAAAAGCCATTCAAGAAATTTTAACTAACAAAAGTAACAGAAGCAATAAGGCAAGAAGTCCCCAAGGCAAAACAGATTATGTAATTTGATAAATACCATAGTTGCTGAGCCTGTTTGTTTGTACAGCAGAAAGATTTTGCCTAGCTGAATTTATTCTTGCAGCCCAAAAGTCATCCATTTTCCCAAATTTCTCTCTTTTTTTCTTAAATTTATCAAAGTAGTACAAGTCAGCTTCTTCTAATTGAAGAAAAGAATAAAGGGGTTCTCAGATTTTGTTGAATAAGATACCTAAATCAAACAAACAAAACAGTATTCAGACAAAGATGGTTTCCAAGATTTAGGAATTAGGAAGAAGAATAAAGAGGAACAAAGGAGTGTTGCTGCTTTTGTATTGCTTAGATGATGAAATGCTGTGTTGTACTATTTTGTATTTTAGCGGTGGAAAAGTGTATATGCATACAAGGGAGGTGGTGGGTGGGGTCAGAATTTTTTGGTAAGCTTTTCTGACACACTAAAGCTAGATAATATAGTATTGACACGTGTCCCTATCTCCATGGTAAATTATTCACTGACAAAATTCTCACTGTTAACTAAACTAGGAAAGCCAGTTAAGATAGCAGCCAGCAAGTCTCGAGTATTCCATAACAATCCTAGAAAAAGGACCCCCCCCCCCCCCCCCCGCAAAAAAAAAAAAAAAAAAATTACTTTATAGGCGTAATAAATTGTAATGTCATCGCATCAGTGGGTGCATGTTAGTTATACGGGATTGTAAGCTAATAATTATACACCGTCCTTGATGTGCTAATTTTATACGTAGTAACTGATTTTATACCAAACATGATACTAATTATGCTAATTTAATACCTTAGCAAATTTAATACCTTAGCAGTTCACATTCTAACTAGCAATCAAACTACCTCTTGGTGTATCAGTATAAAAATACATAGTAAATGTGTATTTTCTTTTTGGTTTCTCGCTCCGTATTCGTTATCTACATTAGAGGCTCAACTAATCCAGATGGCGCATTACAGGGCTCATTCTAATAGTGACACTCCCAACAAAATTTTCTTCGTATTCAAAATTTGAACTCAAATTTTCTAGTTAAGGTAAGTAGTCTCATCACTACACTACTGAGTAATTATACAGTGATTATACTTGGCTAAATTTATACAAAAAGGAATATTCTAACTATGTTTTGTTGTTAAGCTATATATGTTCCGTATAATTCTAAAATTCCGTTTATACACAAATGTAATCATTGACACACAAATAGGAGGAGCAATAAACTACTCTATAAATTGAGGGAAAAGGAAACAGATGTGTTAGTGGTGGAAGTTAAATTAATTAGCCTATGATCCTATTAATAACGTTAATATATGCTTCAATATAATTATTTGATTAAGACTTTTTAGCACACTTTTCATCTCGTCAAAACGATAATTCCAAAGCAAATTTTGCTTAAATCAAATGTTACTTAATAGTGAAGCATATACTGCTTTCACAAAACCTTTATGACAAAAGCAAATCATATGTTAAATAATAATATTAGTTTATAGTATTTTGCCTAATTAGCCCCGCCCAATTTTTCAACAAAGGCCAAGTTTTCGCTTTCATTTGCTAAAGTAATTAGACGTGACAAAATTTAGCCAATATTATTTGCTAACCCTTTAAATTTGGATAGATTAATGACCCATTTATTTATTAATTCAACTTATTTTGAGTAGTCTAATTTAGCCTATTCAAAAGTTATATATATATATATATATATATTAAAAACAAACCAAAAAAAATTAAAAGTCTGTAAACGTTCGCGGAGTTGAGAATTGACATACTGTCTTGCTTATCTTGATTTAATCCATCTCATCCAACAAATAACCCATTTATTTAACTTAGTTATTAATTTAATATGTAAAAATTCAGTCTAACTACGGCATTTAACACCTCCAAATATAGTAATGAACTAGTTTGTATAAATATATAAAGCTCAAATAATTATGGAATAAAGAACGTAGCGTACCTAAAAATGTTGATGTGAGGAAAATTAGTTAGGTAAATATTGTAGCAAAACAAAAAGGAGGTAGATTATTAACACCTGGCCTAAAAATACTTTAATGTCAAAGATAGCGACTAAGTGATTATTGTCCCATAAATAATTCGCATAAGGACGGTGTAAAGTGCCCCACATTACCAAACACCCACACAAACACATTCATTAAATACTTCTCTCTTCATTCTTTTTTGCTACTCTCTCCATTTCGAATTAGTTGACCCTCTTTTTAAAAAAAAATAAAAAAAAATTATTTCAATTTACTTAATCAACTTATCAAATCAAAACTATTTTACACAAATTCTTCCTATTCTACCTTTAATAGATATTAAATATAACTATAATTTTTAAATTTTTTAAAAATAACACTTTTACATTTTCAATACAAACTTTATTAAACTTGACTTTTTTTTTTGTTTTCAAGGAGTACTATTTACTATTTTTGACATGCCTGATTAACTTCAAATTTCATTGGATAATTAATTGAAGGAAAATAAACGTATTAGGTTATAATCTCCTCTGAAGGAGAACAAATTCAATGACTTAAAAAAGAATCAATTACTTTGCTCTGTTGGACACCAAAATAAGTATGTTAGTTGATACTCATTTTCCTAATTAATTCATCATACCAAATTGATGAAGTTATAAGATATACTCCTATAAATTTTAAATGTGCTGAACATTTGTAATTCTATACTCAATGATTCATTTTTTTTTTAGATAGAATAAATATGAAATAGAATGTATAAGTTTTTACTCCTCCAAAAAAAATTTAATAATTTATAGATTTTCAATTCATGCATGCATATGTTACAATTTTTCATGCTTAATTAATTATTGAGTTTTACAATGTTAAAAAGGATAAAAAGGTAAAATATACTTCTAATCATTAAATTTTTTAATGAGTGTACCAAAATTAAAAGGGTCATCTAATTAAAAACGGAGGGAGTACTTGTGGTGGGTTACGTGTGCCAAAAGACACTTCAGTTACCCGTTTGGCCATATAAATGTATATTACAATCTATCTGTATTATTTTATGTGACATTCCTTTTTTAATATAAAAGAATAAGGTGAAAGGAAAATCGGGAGGAGATTATGGGGTGGGTAGTCCAACCCTTATAGAAAAGGTGAGAGTTCAGATAGTGAATTAATTTTGCTATAAAGATTGGAAGATTATTTAAATATACACCTTAACTTAATCATATTTACATAAATACTTACCCTTATGAAGTAATTGCAAAAAATCTCAACTAATTATATATCTTCACTGGATGTATTAAAAGTTAATTATATATCTAGACAGAAAATATATCGAAAGCTAATTATATATTATGTATCTTCATTTGGATATCTTATGTATCTCGACGGATCCAAAATAAAAAAATATATATCGGGAGCTAATTATATATTTTTACAAAGAAAAAAAATTATTTTTATTGAATGTATCGGGAGCTAATTATGTATCTCAACAGCCTCAAAATCAAAATATTTAATAATTATACAAAATATCAAAAATTTCTATAATTAAACTCTGAGAATTTATGTTTTTTGCCATAAAGATTTTCCGAAAAAAATTACTGTAAGATTAGGTCATGGGCCTCATCTCTAACTGGTAAATGTTGTCTTGGGCCTTACGAATAAATTTGGGCCAATATTGCGAATATGCTCAAATAAAAGCCTACCAAGTTGCAACATATTCGGAACATGAAATGATTACTAAAAATTACTCTATGTATAACTCTATGTACGTAAAAATTACTAAAAATTTTAATAGATGTTAAATTTTGAGCCTATGATTCAAAATACAATAGTTCAATAGTAGACAAGATTGAATCCATCAAATCGAAATTCTGAATCCATTGCTGATCAATTTTCATTTTCATTTATAAATATGTCAAGATATGTCATCTACTGTACTTTAAGCAGCTATTTAGGGTTGAATTTTATGTTTTATGTGCTGTTGAATCTATTGCTTGAAGCATGTGATAGTGGCTACATGCTTCGACCTTGAGAGACTATTTCATTGAGTAATAAATGATTACATATGCTACTCTTTCTCTTTTTTATTTTTGGAAGAATGAAAAAAGGAAAATCAAATTAAAGTGGTCAAACATATACTTTAATCAAGTGAGATCATAAATCATTATAGCAATTAATGATTGCGAAAGAGAATTTTTTTTTCCTTTTTTTTGTGTGTGTGCGTGTTTAGCAGCATGCATGACGTTTCAAATAGCAATAGGTGAAACTGCTGTCTCAAATTTTCTAGGCAAATTACTGTTTTTCCAGCTAACTAATTTCTGTGTATCAACCCAAAAAAGGTCAGAAAGCAGTAATAAATTTACACAATCATGAAAGTTATAGTCAATTAGAATAATTATGTTCAATTAATGTGTAAAAGTACAAGATTGCGGTCAATGTAGTTGAATTGGTCAGCTTGACATGATGCATCTTAAATTCACTGTGTAGTTTAACCGATTTTTTCTGAAAATATTATGTTCCTTCAATTTTCCGGTTTAAAAATACACACTAACTATATAAATTAAAAGTTTTTATGTAATTGATGACCATACAAGAATTCTTTAAATAAGTAAGCTTTAATTTTCTTATCAATCTCATAATTAAGAAATGACAAAGATTTATCCTCCTCCTACAAAAATGGGAGCAAAGAAGAGAGGTCCTTTTCTTGTTAACGCGATGTTGTCAGTGAATATAGTAAAACTATATACATTAATTAATCATACTTAAGTGAGAGAAGTATATACCGCAAATACTTTATATATAGAAAAATTTTAAAAGTTTTTACCTCCTTAAGGGTAAAATTTCCATGAAAAAGGATGTTGGAAGAGAAATTAAAGGATGATATTCCCACAAATTCTTTTACAGCTTTGTAGATGGAACACTTAAGATGAGCCATCAATTTAGTCAATAATTTTACCAAAAATAGGGGGGGACATGATGCACCTGAACATAGTGTAGGGTAAGCTAGACATGCTGAAAAAACAAAGTGCTTTCACTAGAAAAAGCCTGATCATCAGCTACTTTCTCCTCTACCAAACATTTTGTTTTCTACTTTCGTTTTCTCGCAAAAAGGAAAAATTACGTCATCTCATAATTCAAATTACCATAATTATTTAAGATTTTATTTAAAATTTTGGATACCGGAGAATGTGATGTATCTGTGTTATATTAAGTTATTTATCAAAAGAATGTGGTATATTCGTGTAAATAAAAATTAAGTGATGATGTATTCGGAAGAATGTGACGTATCGTTGTAAAATTAAGTAATATAATGTATCCGAAATAATGTGATGTATTCGTGTGGACTAAATCGAGAATTTTTAATAATTTTAAAAAAAGTTGAAATAGAAAGTAATTAGCTTCAAAAGAATTGAAATTTATATAATTTTGATGAAAAAATTAAAATGGCACAACATCTTTTAATAATATGTCAATTATTTCTCCTTTTTGCACAAGGTTACGTACTGTCGTGTTGATTAATTTTTCTTGAAGCTATCTAACTCGTCTATGATTTTTTCTTCTCTTTTCTTTCTTTTAGACCTCGTAAAATACATTTGCACGATGTAATAAATTGACCATGGCCATTTTGAATTACTCTAGCGTCTTGAGATTTTGCAAATTATATATTGTAGTCTTCTATTGTTTGTGCAAACCAAAACATCGTAAGATAAATTTCGATGAGAAATATAGCTCTAAAGAACCCTAAATTAATTAGATATAAGTATCTCCAAGAACCCTTGAGTAATTAAACACCTCAAATTGCTGATTCTGCAAGTCCTTAATTATTTGGATTGGACTAACTAAGTGGCAAGAACTAAAGAATATATAGGTTCACTTAGTCTTTAATGTTTCGTTATGTACCGGTCGAATCCTAAAGAGATCTGGAAATTGTAAAGAATTGAGCAGAACATTGTTAGAAAAGTTAAATAAAAGAATTATATAGGAGGAGATTTAAGAAAGCTATGATACGTGACTGTCCTTAACATACAAAAAACTTCTCTAAGTTCTTTCAGATATTCTCAAAGCCAAACAATATTACTGCCGAATGTAAACACCTCAGGTTGGTGACATGGATCATAATTTATTTGGATCGAACAAATTAAATTAAGTTGCAAGAACTAAAGAGTAATAGGTTTCATTTGGGCTTCGTTTCTTTATGTTCAAGTCATATCCTTACACACACACAAAGGAAAAAAGAAATTAAAATACGAGGAAAAAAAGAAAAAGGAACACCAAAAGAGAATTCGAAATTGTAAAGAAATTAAAGTAGAAGAGGAATCATGAATGAAGACATATTCGATAATCGATAGCACAACAACTAACGTCAAAACCGCAAATGTAAATCCATTAATCATTATATAGAATCAGTGACTAGAAAATAGAAGGAAAAAAAAGAAGTTAAATAGGGCTATATATATATATATATATATATATATATATATATATATATATATATGCCTCATTAATATTCATTTCTAGATCATAAACTACTGCATGTCACTCACATATAATAAAAGCAAAAAAAAAAAAAGAAGCAATTACAACAACAAATAAAGAACATAACAGGTTATCGGACCAGGAGTGCTTAATTCCCCTTTGCATGAACGACCATCGTCATTCTTCTCTCAGGACTTTAACTTGGAAAAATCGATCGTCGGATCTGATCTCACTGGTTGGGCTTCCCAAATCATCCAATCGTGAGTCTGTTCGGCTGATCTCAGAGGATTCCTGTCACCAAACACATGATGTTTGTTCTCCGTGATGATCCATGTACCAAAACCTTTTACCCTAATCTCCGGCTCATCTTGGAAACATAAGTTGATAAATTGAGCCACCATATTGGTGATTGGTGAAGATCTATAAAGTTAGTAAGCCCTTCAGTTAGGGTTTTCCTTTTGGATACATATGCATAAATATATATATCTATATTGTAGTAGCAAATTGTTGTGTTAGGTTATATATCCTAATCAGGTTGAAGGTGGATCCTAAAATACGCATGCAGGGTTTGTTTCTTTAGTGTAGCAGTGGGGAAGGGCACGTTTTCAAAGGGGGACAAATTGAAAAGGATACAAAGTGGAAAGCTTCTTTAATTTTTTTTTTCTTCTCTTGTGGCGCATGGAAATGTATATGTGCCCTAAAGTTAGGGGGCTTTTTTATAAAAGTGTGCTCAAAAGAGTCTTTCTTCTAATTGTGTTTGAATTCTGGCTCTTCTATGTTTCCTTTTTTCTGTTGGTTGTTGGAAAAAAGATGTGGTAACATACTCTAGCTTTTTCATTTTTGGCCCCAATTAGTTTTAGTGGTTGCCCCCCCCCCCCTAACCACCACCCCTGGCTCTTTGATTAAAGGTATCGCGTCGGATTCCAGTCTCGTGAATGAAAAAGCATTTTTACACGGAGCGTTTAATTTTCTCTCTTTTAATGTTTCTTAAATTGCTAAATTCTAATTAATTTGAATTTAATGTGAAATATAGAGATATCAGGTGGAAACAGAAAACCATCCACGTGTATATTATGTAATGTAGACAGTGGCATCTAAAATCGTAGATAATTATATACTAGTATATAGTTTAGTTGTGATTATGAAATCATTATTAAATCTTTAAAAAAAATGACGATGAAAGTTTTCCATTCTGTTATAGACGTACGGTATCGAATACTCGAATATAGTATTCTGTTTATGGCTTCAAACGAACTTGATATTTTTAACTCAAAATATATATCCACTCCATTTAAAAAAAAATGACCTACTTTGACTTGACACAAAGTTTAAGAAAATAAAGAAGACTTTTGAATTTTGTGATCTTAAATTAAAGTTGTGTCAAATGTACGAAAATGCCCTTTAATCTTGTGGTCCTCAACATGTCATGTGGAAAGTTGAAATTAAAGTATTGTCAAAAAAAGGAAGAAATAGGTCATTTTTTGTTAAACGGACTAAAAGGAGAAGTAGGTCAATCTTTGTGAAACGGAGGGAGTAGGTATATGCTATGAAAAACTATTAAAATATCAATAAATTAATTAATATATTTTTTTGAAAAAAAAATTGGGTTAGGCATAGGGGGGAATGGGGGAGGAGATTAATCAATCATCAATCAATTGAGCTACTAAGATTCAAAAATTAATTAACCTTGACTTATGATCCTATAATTTTATTAATAAGATGAATTTTCTCCCGTTGAAAATCTTAAAGTAGAACTCAGCAAATTTAATTACTTTATCTTTTATCTGCATCTGATTGTATGTATCTTAAAAGTAGAATTCATCAAATACCATTTTCTATAAATATTTTCCGGTCGGAAAAGAAAGATACAAAAGTAAAAAAGGTGTGTTGTAATTAGTCTGTAATGAAGAAAATTGTGGGAATATGATCCCATGAAAAAGACTTAATTTGCCTGTCATAATGCTTGCTTTTCACCAAACTAATATATTGAGATTAAACCACAAAAAAGAAACCAAAAATCAGAGAATGTTTTCACACATTGGGGGAGAAGGGAAAAATTTTCGGTTATAAATAGAAAAAATTTTCTTTCGAAAGATAATTCAACACGTAAGATAATCTCCCAATATATTCTAAAGCTTTAAAATTTTAACTGCAAGTACTATAATTTTGCACAAACTCAGGATGTAATTACCAAAATTGAAGAAATACTTGTAGTTGATTTCAAGATTCTAAAATTTTGTCCTACCATAAGGAAATTTTCATTCTAATATATTTTACCCAACATGGAATGAAACTCACTTTAGTCTTCAAAAAGTATAATACTCTATCAAGGTTTTACTTTCGAGAGTTTTGTGCTGCTATAAATTGTGTATAGTGCTGACAAACGAGCCATATTTTATTTACCCGTTCATCAACCCGTCCGTATTTTAATAGGTTGGATGAGTGATATTTTAAATGCGAAAAGTACGGAAAAAATAAGTATTTATGATTCCAAAAGTATAATATGGGTATGTCTATATGCAGATAGCTGAAATCCACTATTTGATCACAACATTAACTTACTATCAATCTACTATGAAGCATGAAGCAAGCAGAATTAAATGTGAGTAGAGTATACTTAAATTATTTTTTCCATAAAATCCTGCACACTTTAATTGCTAACAGATCTCACCATGTTCATCTATTGAAAGATACAGCTATATAAATCGGATATAACAACACAAGTTATGAAACAAAAATAAATGATCATATAAAATGGCATTCTCATATATCTCTTTCTCATTTCTGTTAGTTTCTCTACTATCAATCTTCGTCACGTTAACAAGCGTGAAAGCTGTTTTGGAACATACACGATTACCTGTTCCACTGATGTGTAATACTGATAGGAGTAGGCATTCAACTAGTTAGGAGCATATTGCTGAGTCAGCTGTATAAGTTGTTAGAGGTTGTTAGACAATGATTAGTGAGTGGCAATGAGCTGTCAAATAAAGTGTTCTAGAAGAAGGGTAGTTATTAGATATTTTGTTGCCTATATAAGACACAACAATCTGATTGTAACAACAAGTTTTGAAGCAGTTATAATTTTGATTCTTCTCCTCTTCTTAGCTCCATCAATGGAGTCTTAGCAAAGTATTTTCACATGGTATCAAAGCCACGAGCTCCACACTAAGTGTGTGTTTTCGATCGCATTTCACTAGCTTTTCTGCGTTTTTTGAATCTCTGCCTTCAACTCCTTTTTCACAATTTTGATCTATATTACAGCTGCATTCTATCAATCATGCCGCCTAAAATCGATCAAAGTGATCCACTTTTCATTGGTGCATCTGAGAGCTCCAGTGCTGTACTTGTTTCAATCAAGTTAACTGGTTCAGAAAATTATAGTTTATGGAGTCGATTGATGCGTATTGCTCTCTTAGGGAAGATGAAGTTTGGTTTTGTCACTGGTGCCTGCAGCAAGGAATCATATAGAGAGGAACTTCATGAACAGTGGGAAACATGTAATGCGATTGTGCTTTCCTGGATAATAAACACTATGAGTGAGAGTCTGTTATCTGGCATTGTTTATGCCACAAATGCTTGTGCAGTTTGGGAGGATTTGAAGGAGAGGTATGACAAGGTGAATCGTATGCGTATATACCAGTTGTATCGCGAAATTAATATGCACTCTCAAGGTACAAATTCAATCTCAGCCTATTTTACCAAATTGAAGAGTTTATGGAGTGAGTATGATGTACTAGTGCCAAATCCTAGTTGTGCTTGCACTACGTCTAGAGAATACTCAGATCATATGTGTCAACTTAGACTTTTACAGTTTTTAAGTGGCCTGAATGAGTCCTATGACCAAGCTAGAAGACAGATATTGCTCAAAGGAGTGACTCCTACTCTCAATCAAGCTTATGCTATGCTTATAGAGGATGAAATTCAATATTCAGCATGTATGATGACTGTGAATGATAGATCAGAACCACTTGCTATGCAAGTGAATCGAAATTATGGTTTTGGACAAAACAACTCTAACTATAGAGGCAGAAAGTGTGATTATTGCCATCTATTGGGTCATACCAAGGAAACTTGCTATAAGTTGGTAGGGTATCCAAATGAATGGAAGAACAGGAAGAAACAAGGCTACAACTCTAATTTTAGATCACAGTATACTGGCAGTAACAACCTATCCACAAACAATGGTGGTAACAACTTTGTAAACACTGGTCACAGGTCTATTTCTAAGGCTTCAACTATTGATACCGATAGTTCTAGTCATGAAGTGACTCACACACCAAAGGCCAAGCCTCACACATTCACTGAGGAATAATACACTCAGATTATGGCTATGTTGAACAAAGACACAACAGATATGAAACAAGTCAATACGACAGGTATTACTACTTGTTTCTTGTCCAAAGCATGTTCTGACAGTTGGATTGTAGACTCAGGTGATACACATCATGTGTCTGTACATAGACACTTATTCAAAGGAGGTACCCGATTAGACTCCAAGCATGTGGATAAGTTGCACCTTCCAACAGGTGATGAAGTGACAATCTCACACACTGGAGAAGCTCACATTTTTACAGATGATGTGATCAAAGATGTTCTACATATTCTAGACTTCAAACTCAATTTGTTGTCTGTTGCCAAGATAACTAAGGAAATTTCATGTTTTGTTTCTTTTTATCCTGATTTTTGTATCTTTCAGGACCTCTTCAATGGCAAGGTGAAGGGTATTGGTAGTCAAGAGGGTAGACTATATGTTCTTAAAGGTGGTGGTTGGACAAGAGGTGTTAATCAGTCAAGATTAGAAGCCAACAGATTTATTGCAGAAGTCTCCACTTCCAGTTGTATCTTATAGCACCAAAGACTTAGACACCCTGCTGCTCAGGTTCTCAAGTGTTTAGACATTATGAAGAATCCTAGTGATGCAAACATGTTGAATAAATGTTCTGTGTGTCCACTAGCTAAACAGACAAGATTGTCATTCCCTTTAAGTACTACTAGATGCTCTACATGTTTTAAACTTGTACACATGGATTTGTGGGGTCCATATAAAACTTCTACTTTTGACAACAAGTATTACTTCTTGATTATGGAAGATGACCATAGTAGATACACTTGAGTTCACCTGTTGCAGTTAAAGTCTGAGGTCATAGTGGTCATTAAAACATTTATTTCCATGATTAAAACTCAGTTTAGCATAATGGTAAAAACCATTAGATCTGATAATGGCCCTGAATTTATTAACTCTCAATGTAAGACATTGTTTCAGTCCCTGGGCATACTACATCAGACCAGCTGTCCTCACACTAGTCAATAGAATAGAGTTGTGGAGAGGAAGCACAGACACATATTAAACATAGCTAGAGCCCTCAAGTTTCAGTCACACTTGCCCATTAAGTATTGGGGACTATGTGTAAAGGTTGTAGTATATCTAATGAACAGGTTACCATCTTCTGTTCTAAGTGGTAAGAGCCCATTTCAGTTGATGTTTTCCAAGGATCCCAAGTCATCACATCTCAGGGTATTTGGATGCTTGTGCTATGTTACTCTCCTTCCAAGAGGTGATAAGTTCACATAAAGGGCCAAACCTGCAGTCTTGGTGGGATATTCAGAATCTCAGAAGGGGTATTTACTGCTGGATATCACCTCAAAGAAACTATTAGTCAGTAGAGATGTTGTGTTTTATGAAGATACATTTTCTTTTGCTTTCTCACCAGCACAAAATACACAAGCTTCCTCATCTGGAGAAAATATTACTGACTTCTTGATTCCTACAGATGAAGAAATATTTCATGAAAAAAATATTGAGAGTGTTACTGAAGGAGCTCCAACTGAGGAGGATGGCATTTCTGATACTGAAGTTTCTGGTGCAGCTTCACCTGGCACCACTCATGATGAAACATGTCAAGATAACTGTTCCCTGCCTCAACCCTTTTTCAGTAGACCTGCGCGAACAAGCAAACCACCAGTGTAGATGCATGATTATGTTGATACTTATTGAAATCAGAGATGCAAACATCCATTAGCCAACAACTTATCTTATAAAAATCTGAGTCCTCCTTATCAGTGCTATTTATCCAAATTCTCCACTTTAACTGAGCCTCAGCACTATAAATAGGCTGTAACAGATGAAAGGTGGGTGGAAGCTATGAAATCAGAGGTTCAAGCCTTAGAAGCTAACAACACATGGGTCATTGTTGATCTACCTAAAGGGAAGAATACTGTTGGTTCCAAGTGGATATACAAAATCAAATATCTTGCAAATGGTGAAGTGGAGAGGTTCAAAGTAAGGTTAGTGGCCAAAGAATATAGCCAGCAAGAAGGGTTGGACTATCATGAAACCTTCTCACCAGTGGTTAAGATGGTTACAGTCAAATATGTGATTGTACTAGCTACATCTAAAGGTTGGAATCTTCATCAAATGGATGTGCATAATGCATTCCTCCAAGGGGATCTTGAGGAGGAAGTTTACATGGAAATTCCTGAAGAATTTAGAAGACAGGGGGAGCACAAGGTGTGTAAGTTGATCAAATCCTTTATAGTCTTAAACAAGCCTCCAGGCAGTGGAATCTTAAGCTTACTCATGCCTTACTTAATGCTGGTTTTACCCAAAGTGCATATGATTATTCCCTATTCACCCTGCATCAAGGTAATAATACTGTTATAGTTCTTGTTTATGTTGATGATTTACTAATAACTGGAAGTAATGCCTCCTTGATCAATGCTACCAAAATCAAGTTGCATCAGCAGTTTAAGAGGAAAGACTTAGGGGATCTCAAACATTTTTTGGGTATTAAAGTTTTAAGATCAACATCAGGGATCATTCTGAAGCAAAAGAAGTATATTCTAGAGTTGATTTCTGAAACATGTTTTAGTGGTGCTAAGCCTGCTACTAGTCCCTTAGAGTCTAATGCCAGGGTCACCTCTATTGAGTATGATTAAGCAACAGGTACACAAGGTGATGAACTGTTGTCTGATATTTCCTCTTACCAAAGACTTGTTGGGAAGCTTATGTATGCCACTGTTACAAGCCCAGACATTAACTTTGCTGTCCAGACTCTTAGTCAATTCATGCAACATCCCAAGAAGTCTCACTGGGAAGCAGCTACTAGAGTAGTCAGGTACCTAAAAAATTTTGTTGGCCAAGGTGTCTGGTTAAAACCTGCTAATACTTTGACTTGCTGGTGTGACTTTGATTGGGCTGCCTGTCCAAATACCAGAAGATCAATTACTGGTTATGCTATTCACTTTGGTAAATCACTCATATCATGGAAGTCCAAGAAGCAACATACTGTTTCTAGGAGTTTTGCTGAAGCTGAGTATAGAAGCATGTCTTCAGCAGTTGCAGAACTCACTTGGCTGGTTGGATTATTTCAGGAACTTAAGGTCCTTATCAACCTCCCCATTTCAGTTTATAGTGACAGTAATTTAGCCATTCAACTGGCCAACAACCCTGTGTTCTATGAGAGAACCAAACACATTGAGATTGACTGTCATTTCATTAGGAACAAAATCAAGGATGGATTGATTAAGGCCTACATGTTCACTCTACAGATCAACTTGCTGATCTGCTTACCAAGGGCCTAAGTCTTGCTTAACATGCCCACTTACTTTGCAAGCTTGATGTGCTGAATGTTCTGTACCCTATAGCTTGAGGGGGAGTATTTTGGAACATACACGATTACCTGTTCCACTGATGTGTAATACTGATAGGAGTAGACATTTAACTAGTTAGGAGCATATTGCTGAGTCAGCTGTATAAGTTATTAGAGGTTGTTAGACAGTGATTAGTGAGTGACAATGAGCTGTCAAATAGAGTGTTCTAGAAGAAAGGTAGTTATTAGATATTTTATTGCCTATATAAGGCACAACAATCTGATTGTAACAAACAAGTTTTGAAGCAGTTATAATTTTGATTCTTCTCCTCTTCTTAGCTCCATCAATGGAGTCTTAGCAAAGTATTTTCACAAAAGCTGATTTGATGGACAGTGTTTGTTCGAAAATAGAAAACAAGGATGTGTGTTTTTCTTCTTTAAGAGAGGATCCTCAATCCAAAGGTGCAAATCCTGAAGGTCTTATGACGATCGCAATAGACTTATCAGTGTATAATCTTGTTATTAGTACATTGCTTAAACAGACTACGGATCCTAAATTAAAGATGCGATACAAATACAATTTGTGTTTGGGAGATTTTAACGACGATGCTATTAATAATCTCCTTGTCGAGTTTTGCTTCTGATCTCTCTCTGAGTCTCTAGTTCGTTACCTTCTACTACTGATCTTCTCCCTCTGCTGCTACTGGAGCTACTGGATATCGACCTAAGAGATACTAGACCGGGTGCGAGAGGAAGGGATGCTGCTATTGATGGACCGGGAAGATAATGGCATAAAAGAAGCATTCCACTTTTGGAAAGAGAAGAGTCAGTCTGATTATAGATCCCTCTGTCTTGCATTGGGTTAACTGGAGCCAACAAAAGTGGAGCATACGACGATGCCGCCCGTTTTCATTTCGTGGAAGTCCCCGGCAGAGAAAAGGGCTGTAGGTGATGACGCGTTCTGCTTCTTATCTAGAGAGGGGCGTTCAGCCACTTGACTGGCTAACACTCCGGAAATGAAAAATGCCAAAAGATCTTGGAAAATGGCTAGGATATTTGAAGTCTAAAGACTATTACAATTTGAATGAACATGCTTTTGATGTTATAAGTGCTCCATCAACATGTGATAACAACTTTTAAGAAGCACCAGCTAAAGTGCCCCGACTCAGAGATGCAAGTGACAATCTTCGTGGACTTATCGATGTCATTTTGTGTCTTTACTTTTTTCTGTAAGGGTGTGTTATGAACCAATTGTCCCACATTGAAAAAATAGAGAAATGCTAAGGGAATTATAAGCCAAATGGGTTCTCCCACCTATTAGATTAGTTTTTTGGGTTGGGCTCTCCCGTTTGGTTTATAACATTGGTACTTTCGTTGAGAGTCCCATATGTTGGGCCGAAATCAGTTATGGTAAAGCATTCTAATATCTATGTGTGGGATACGGGTTAATAAATAACATAAATACCAACCCTTTTGAAAGTAATTACTCTCTCCCACTTTTTTAATTATTTTACTCTCTCTCCCTATTAATATACATAACATAGCCGACATATACATAATATTCTGTGTATATGTTGGAATTTTTTATAATATATTTAGAGAGTTGGAATTTTTTGTAATATTGGAAACATAAGTTGTGTATTTGTATAATTTTTAGTAATAAATAAGAAGAATAGTCTTATGCAAATGGTTAATAAATAACACATTTTAGCCAATATCACATTAAGTGGCTGGCTATGTGTGGATATGAGTTAATAAATAACACATTTTAGCAATAATAGTCGTATGCAAATGGTTAATAAAATAACACATTTTAGGAAGAATAGTCTTATGCAAATGGTGGCCGAAATCAGTTATGGTAAAGCAACCTGATATCATATTTGGTAAAGGAGCCCGATATCACATTAAGTGGTTATGTGTGGGATACAGGTTAATAAATAATGCAGGGTGGCCAAAATCAGTTATGGTAAAGCAGGCCGATATCATATTAAGTGGCTATGTGTGGGATACGGGTTAATAAATAACACATTTTAGGACGTATAATCTTATGCAAATGGTGTCCGAATCCCAATATCACATTAAGTGTCTATGTGTGGGATACGGGTTAATAAATAAAACATTTTAGGAAGAATAGTCTTATGCAAATAGAGGCCAAAATCAATTATGGTAAAGCAACCCGATATCACATTAAGTGGCTATGTGTGGAATACAGGTTAATAAATAGCACATTTTAGGAAGAATAGTCTGGATATGTGTGGGATACGGGTTAATAAATAACACATTTTAGGAAGAATAGTCTGGCTATGTATGGGATACGGGTTAATAAATAACACATTTTAGGAAGAATGGTCTATGTGTGGGATACGAGTTAATAAATAGCACATTTTAAGGCTATACTTTTCATACCCAATTCTCTCTAATCCTATGTGTAGGATACGGGTTAATAAATAGCACATTTTAGGAAGGATAGTCTTATGCAAATGGTGATAATTGCTTAGGCAAAGGCTATGCTTCTCATTCCCAATTCTCTCTAATCCTCTCATCCCCTTCTACTACTATTCATGTTCTTTCATATTGCAATTTCTCCATTCTATATTAATCAAGTTTATTAGTTTCGTTCATTTTGTGTATTGTTTGTTGAGTTGAGAATTCATGTTCATTTCATTGGTGCTTTCATTCAGAGGTCTTCAATGGAGGATCCAAAATTTTGAACTCCTTATGATTCAATTAGTGTTGGGTCCCCAGTCGCTGACAATTGAGTGTGGCATTTCATGTAATGAAACTATCAGTCAATGACGTGTTCGTTGTCAAGGTAAATCTTTTTCTTTGCCTTGAAAGATATTGTGTATAAAGAGAAAGATAGCCAGTCCTCTTGGTCGACCGCTCTCATCCCTTTCTACTGCTATTCATGTTCTTTCATTTTGTAATTTTTCCATTCTGTATTAATCAAGTTTATTAGTTTCGTTCACTTTGTGTATTGATTGTTGAATTGAGAATTCGTGTTCATTTCATTGGTGCTTTCATCCAGAGTTCTTCAATGGAGGACCCAAAATTTGGAACTCCCTATGATTCAATTAGCGTCGGAAGGGATTCATGGTCAAAGGAGATATGTAAAATTCGTTCATTATTACATGAGTTGATTGGAAACCCTACAAGGAGTAAACCTACTCCGATGGAGTTTCCATGATTCTTTGGAGAGAATCCCAAGTTATGGATCTCTGAGGCTAAAAACTACTTTGATTTTTATGAAATTGCAAAATAACACAAGTTATCTCTGGCGTCGTACTATCTCGATGGGTGTCACACCCCTTTTCCGCCCGAAGGGAGTCGAGGTCAAGGTTTTTTCCAATTAAAGTGACGGTATTGAATAGGGATTATTTTTATCATTTCAGAGTCACCACTTGAAATTGAGTTACGGTGTTTCAAGTCACCTTTTTGAATTCCTAATCAAAAGGAAATGACTCTTTGTTATGGTCTGCGAAAACAGAAGACCGGGTAAGGAATTCTGTTGACCGAGGAGAGGAGAAGGTGTGAGGCACCCCTCGAGTCCCATGGTTCTAGCGCGGTCGCTTTTATTGACTTATACTGACTTAAATTATTTTAATAAATTATGTTAAGACCTAAAACCGCTCATTTTTAATTATATTGAAAATATCTGTCTACACCTCTTATGTTAAATAAATCGATAAAAAGTTAATTTTAGAAAAGTATTTATCAATGTGCATTGTTACATCCTTGAATTTTTAAATGTCTCAGAAAGATTAACATTTTTCTTTTACATTCATAACTTTGTGTTGCTAACCAATTAATTATAACAAAGACACTAACACCTATATTCATTCACATTACATATAAATTTCTAAAATAAAATAGAATAAAGTACACTAGACACAATGAAATATATATAGTACTATATCTTGGCATCTATTTTGTTCTTATAATTTAATTTGATTTCTCTGCATGTCAAGGCTCTATATTCCAATGTACATCACAACTAGTATTTCTCCATAAAAATAATAAAGCGTATGCTCTTCATGATACAAAAAAAAAAAAAAAAACAAATTAAGAGGAGAAAAGAAATACTGTTTTCCTTATTTATAAATGTTTCTGCTTTTTAACATAAGGTAGGGATATTATTGATAAGTGCAAACCCAACTGTAATTCCAAGAATAGATCACATAATCATAGCCACATAAGTTGGGCAGATGGTATAGTACAAGTATTACTCCATATGGCATTTGATTTTCTTTCGGATAATCCACGTTTCTAATATTTGACAGCTTTTATAATTAACTTGAACAAATCTGCTATTCTATTTTTTCCTACCATCATTTTAGGTACTTCATTTTCTTTTCTTATCGAGTCAACATCTTTTATTTTTAACCCTCCATGTCACTCCATTAATATGGGGATTATGACAATAACTAATCGATATTTAAAAAAAAAAAATTTAAGGATATTAGATATCAAATAGTCCAACAACAAATAACAACGACTCATTTATATAAATAACAAATATTCGAAACATGACATAATGAAATAATAAAAAAAATAAATTATTTTTATTCGCATAGCAAAAGTATTGATAACAGTATTAAACTCTACCATGTTGAATAATACATGAGACAATTTGAATAATTTTGTTCATTTTGATTCATGATGAGATTATAGTAAAAACAATAGATAGGTATTGGGGCGAACCTGTGTGATGAGATAATTAAAAAAGAAGCAAAAACGACGTTACTGAAAACTCAGACAGAATCCGAACTCAAATCTCATTTTTTCTTTCTAACTTTCTGCTTTCTTCTTTTTGCTTCAATCTCTTTCTGTTTCTTTTTATCTAATCTCCATTACTCCTTTTTGTTTTCTTGTTTTTCTGTGTTCCCTCTCGTTTTCTTTCTTCTTTGTTGTCTTCTCTAATTGTCTTACTTTTTCTTCCTCTCTCTTTCTGTGTCAGTTTCTAATAATGTCATAGGTAGTGTAGTACGTATGTAGGAAGAGTCCTTAAATAAGGGGAAGACTTGGGGGAACAGTTAAGGAGGAAGTCAGATAAGGGGAAGAGGTTGGGTAGTTTTAGGATTTTAAAATTTGAAAATTTTATTTAATTTTAATTTTATTATATATTTTTTAAAAACTACTATTATAGAAAATAATAATAATAATAATAATAATAAATAAAATAAACAAATAAATAAATAAAATAAAATAAAATAATAACTAATTAATTTTATATTTAAGATAATTTAAAACTTTATAAATAATCTAAAACAAATATAATTAAGATAATAATAAAACTACTAGTCTATTTATTAAAATTAAAAGGAATATATATATTTTTTGAATTTTCATATTATTTAAAAACAAAAATAACAATACAAATAAAAATAAAAATATCCCAAAAAGTAACTTTACTTATTATCTTTTATTTATTTTCAACTAAACTTATTGAAAAATGAAATAAAAACTAAAATAAATATTGGACAAAAATAAAAATATTTAATGCCGATAAATAGGTTAAAACTCGGGGAGGGTCAAAAATCACGTGTCTACATTTTGCCCCTCATTGTGTGAAATCTCGAAGAGTTTTCATATAAAGAAGTAGACAAAGAGAAGATTTTTTATCCTCCGATTATTCAAAAAATGATGAAAAAGAAAAAAACAATGCGACCGAGTCCTGATGTTGGATAGCCTACATATCCCGAGTTTTAAGGAAATCAGGTCATATGTAGTTCAATAAAGTAAAATAGTGAGACAATGAATTAGAGTTCGAGTCAGGTTCCGTCGAGTTTTCAGTTTGCGACTTCTGCTTTTACATCCAAATGAATAAGAAAAATAAAAAAATAAAACGAAGATACAAGTGAAAGATCCTATCTGTGCTGCTATTTTTGGAATCTTGACTTGAATCTTCATGACTTCTCAAATGGTGAGATAGTCATTATTTTGAGCTGAACTTGATACACGAAATGTTTCTCCTCGTTGGCTTTTGGCATTAGAAGGGAACTTGACAATGGTTTATTCTTCAGATTTTCTTCTGGCTTGGACTTGAAAATCTTCACTCTATTCTTCAGATGGGCTCCTGATTTGCTACTTCTTCACCCTGTTCTTCAGGTGGGCTCCTGACTTGTTACTTTTTCACTCTTTTCTTCAGGCAGGATCTTGAACCTTCATTTTCTTCACCTTGTTCTCCAGGTGGGCTCCTGACTTGTTACTTCTTCACCCTGTTCTTCAGGCGGACTCCTGACTTGTTACTTCTTCACCCTTTTCTTCAGGCAGGCTCTTGGACTTTCTTTTTCTTCACCCTTTTCTTCAGGCGGGCTCCTGGACTCAAAGTAAACCGTAAAACAGAAAAATAACATACCATTCTTCAGGAGGGTCCTGAGCAGAAAATAAAATTAAATGAATATGAACAAAATATTTGCCCCAGTTTATACTTAGAAAATGACTCGACTAAAAGGTACGTCTTATAGGAATCAAGGGGGATAACTCGACTAAAAGGTACGTCTTATAGGAATCAAGGGGATGACTCGACTAAAAGGTACGTCTTATAGGAATCAGAGGAATGACTCGACTAAAAGGTACATCTTATAGGAATCAAGGGGGATGACTCAACTAAAAGGTACGTCTTATAGGAATCACAGGGATGACTCGACTAAAAGTTACGTCTTATAGAAATCAAGGGAATGACTCGACAAAGGTACGTCTTATAGGAATTAAGGGGATGACTCGACTAAAAGGTACGTCTTTTAGGAATCAAGAGAATTGCTCGACTAAAAGGTACGTCTTATAGGAATCAAAGGGAATGACTCGACTAAAAGTTACGTCTAATAGGAATCAAGGAGGATGACTCGACTAAAAGGTACGTCTCATAGGAATCAAGGGAATGACTCGATTAAAAGGTACGTCTTATAGGAATTAAGGGAATTGACTCGACTAAAAGGTACATCTTATAGGAATCAAGGGAAATGACTTGACTAAAAGGTACGTCTTATAGGAATCAAGGGGGTGACTCGACTAAAAGGTACGTCCTATAAGAATCAAGGGGGATGACTCGACTAAAAGGTACGTCTTATAGGAATCAAGGGAATGACTCGACAAAGGTACGTCTTATAGGAATCAAGGGGATGACTCGACTAAAAGGTACGTCTTATAGGAATCAGGGGAATTGACTCGACTAAAAGGTACGTCTTATAGGAATCAAGGGAATGGCTCGACTAAAAGGTACGTCTTATAGGAATCAAAGGGAATGACTCGACTAAAAGTTATATCTAATAGGAATCAAGGGGGATGACTCGACTAAAAGGTACGTCTCATAGAAATCAAGGGAATGACTCGACTAAAAGGTACGTCTTATAGGAATCAAGGGGGATGACTCGACTAAAAGGTACGTCTCATAAGAATCAAGGGAATGACTCGACTAAAAGGTACGTCTTTTAGGAATCAAGGGGATGACTCGACTAAAAGGTGCGTCTTATAGGAATCAAGGGAATTGACTCGACTAAAAGGTACATCTTATAGGAATTAAGAAAAATGACTCAACTAAAAGGTACGTCTTATAGGAATCAAGGGGATGACTCGACTAAAAGGTACATCTTATAAGAATCAAGGGGGATGACTCGACTAAAAGGTACGTCTTATAGGAATCAAGGGGGATAATTGGAATAAAAGGTACGTCTTATAGGAATCAAGGGGATGACTCGACTAAAAGGTACATCAGAATCAAGGGGATGACTCGACTAAAAGGTAAGTCTAATAGGAATCAAGGGGATGACTCGATTAAAAGGTACGTTTTATAGGAATCAAGGGGGATGACTCGACTAAAAGGTAAGTCTTATAGGAATCAAGGGAAAATGACTTGACTAAAAGGTACGTCTTCTAGGAATCAAGGTTCAATTTAAGAAGTATATCACCTAGCAATTGAAAACTGAAATACTTGGATAAAGAAGTATGCTTCCAAGGGATATAAGATGGAGAATTTTTACCATAATTTGATTATCAAACCTGTGCAGCAACATTGCTTCCTGCATTTGTTGAAATGATGCATTGCAACCCTTGATATTTATGCTCTGAAGTCCTTAACATGTTTCTTGTTTCGTCAAAGAAAACTTGTGAGTTCAAAAATATGGTGACGGTTTTGTGGCTTTAGCTTCCATGGCAATCACTCTTTCTCTCGTCACATTTAACTTTGCTTCCAAACATTAGCATCTATCACCGACTTGTTGCATCGTTGACCCAAGCTCAGATTATTAGAAGTGACTCAGAAACAAACATAATATCTTTGCTTTGCCATGCTCCTCAAATAAACCCTATGAACCTTGATATTTTCATGAGTTCCCAGAATCGTCTGTTGACAAAACTTTCTGCATGTCTTATTTCGGCTCACAGTCATGTCTCTTTCATGTGTTGGTTTTTTTTTGTCTTGCTTTGTGCAATTGGAGAAGCTAGTAGCCAGTTTAAAAATCTTTTCTCACTTGTTATGACACAGACTTGACTCAAAGACATAAAAAAAATGACAATAATTTTTATTTGATGACCAAGATATCAAAAAAAATAAATTAAAAATAGAAAAATAAAATGGAAAAACAATAGGCATCCTTTTTTTTAAACGACAGAAGAAAATTTATTTAGGTATGGTAGCCGATTCCAGCAATCATGACGTGCATTTTGAATTAAACAACCTGATATACCTACACTAATCATTACAACTCTTGCCTACTTATTGAGTTTGAAAATCAATCTTGAATATGCTTCCTCTGGATCACAATCCTCCTTCGCCTAGTGGCACCTCAATGGATTTTTGCCAACGGCTATCTCATTTTCATTTCTTTCTTAGATCACTTTCGCCTTATGGTGCCCAAAAGGGTTTTCACCAATAAGACTCTTTCATTTTTGCTCATTCATTTTTTTTCATTCATTTTTCTTTTAAAATAATACCCAACATACGAAACATCATGCCCACATAACATATTTAGCCTTGACATTCTCAAAGATCGATCTGAAGGTCTTTCTTTGGTTGTAACTTGGCTTTTGGAAAAGGTTAGAAAGAAAGGGAGGCATGTGGCTAAAAAATTTACATAATATTGAGTGAAACGTACAACTTTTGGAATCAACTTTTTTTAAGGAAATAAACTTTGCCCCAATTTCATTTCATTCTGGGTAATTTGAATTTTCTTTTGGTTGGACCGAACACCAGAGTAGAGCTGCCTACGTATCTTGTCATAGGAAGAATCAGGTCAAACATAGTTCAGGAATCTTGTTCTTTTGCTTGATTTTCTTTTTTTCTTCTTGACTTGTCTCTCTTTTTTTTTTTTTTTTTAGAGAGAGAGTGAGAGATTTTTTCCGACTCTATTTTTCTTGATACTTTTCTGACTCTATTTTTTTTCTTGACACTTTTTTCAGACTCTGTTTTAATTCCAAAAGAGGGATATAAAAGAAATAAAATAAAATGTCAAAAGGGGTAACAAAGAATGACACAATATTTGGATAGCAGAATGAAATGTCTTCATCATATCAATCCTTAAAAACGCAAGTACATAACATACAATCTAGGAATAGAACATGAAAATCATACGCATCTTTTCAATATTGATCGTGACACATGACTAAACACATGCATGTGTGTCACTTCTTTTAAACTTGTAAACCATACAGGTCTACTTGTATTGTACTTTCCTCACAACAGATGACTTTTTTTTTTTAGCTAACTTCCTTTTGCTTCTTCTGACAATAGAAACTATATATCCTCTGGTTGGTCTCATTCAAAAATATTTGAGTTAAACCTTCTCATTGAAGATCAAGTTATTTTTTGTTCACAAAGTGATTGCCTCAAAACATTCAAGTGAGGATGTAACTAGGTCCCCAAAACATCTCAACACTTTATTTATTTTTCTTACATTTTTTTTTCAACTCTAGGTTCTTGATCGAATGTTTCAACATTAGATTAGGTTTTAAGATTTGACTGAAAATTCAACATGCTTATCATATTATCAGAATCACCATAGAAAGAGCTCTTTGAAGAAAGAAAAGAGAAAAAAAAAGAAAAACAATATATATTGAGAAATAAAAACGAAAGGGACATACATTTTGTTGACAAAAATATAGAAGGATTTGAACAAAAGCGATAAGAAAATCAAACAAAATAGGTCTTAAACTACAACCCTAAAATAATTCAGGTAACAAAAAAGAAAACAAAACAAACTACTACACCTCTTCCTAGTAGGGAGAGGGGTGAATTTTCAATTGTTCAACCTGACAACTTAGCCACTGATTTGCATATCAACATGACTAGAGCTTCCACCACGATCAGACACATTCCCTTCAACTAATAAGTTCTGGGTCCCCATACTTGACTCATTGTTTCCTACATATCGTTCAGTACCACGTGCTGGCGAAGAATTTTGTGGAGCGGTTGAGGTGCCAACGTTTTGCACCACAATCAATTTTTCTTGAATCATTTTCTCTATTTCTCTTTTCAAAATATGACAGTCTTCAGTATTGTGACCTTGCATATTAGAATGATAATCACATCGTACATTAGGATCAAAATATTTTAAATGTGGATCGGGAATATACCCAGGGATGAGAGTAATCATGCCCTATTGCCTCAATGTCTGGAACAAACTGGTATAGGACTCCCCAATTGGCGTGCAATTATCCTTTTTCTTCCTCCTCATTGTAAACTCTGACCTCGGATGAAACTTGAAATTAGAGGATCCTTGGTAAATTTATGAGTGTCGAGGATGATGCCGAGGGTCCAGGGCATGCTATTGTGGATTGGAAGATAAATGAGCATACGACTGTATATTGTTCAAAGGATATTGAGGAAGTGGAATGGGATTTCTTGAATTTTGGAGAAAGGAACCTTATTGCATGTGGTTGTGTGGATATAATATGTAAGCTTGGGATTGAGGCTGACAGTATTGGTGGGTTGGATCTCTCAAACTCCGCTTTGGCCCTGGCATGACAATAGATGTGTTTTCCTTCTTCTTTCCTTCAATTCCCTTGATTGATTGCAGTATCATCCCAAATGCTTCACAGAATCCTCATGTCTATCATGTTCCTTAAATTTTGATATCTCAAAGCTTTGAAGAAGGTTGACACTTGAAGACTTGCCTCAGTTGACACTTGAAGACATGCCACAGTCTTTAATAGTGGGGAACGGAGGAGGAGGATGCCCACTAACCCAAGCTTGAGACATTTCCATCATTTGTTGTCTTAGTCTCAAATTCTCTTCCTTTAAACTCTTGTTTTCCTGACTTTTTGTTTGATCCATGAGGTCACTCTCTATATTCTTGTTGGACACAGCTAAACCTTCTTTAGATTTGATGTGATGTGGAGGACCAGCCAAAATACCACAAACCAACTACCTTAAACTAACTTATAAGAAATAACAAAGGCGTCAGAATGCAATATTTTTTCAAAAACTCTTTTTCTTTTATCTTCTTTTTGAAAAGATCACCGAACCCTATGAGGGCATCCCACGTATCTCACTAAGATGAGAATCAGGTGTGCGTAGTTCTCAAAAATTGGAGATACGAAGAAATATACCTTTTTTTTTCTTTTTTTTTTGAATAATGAGAAATTTATTTATTTATTAAATAATATTTTTTTTTCATTTTTGAAAATAATTTTCTTTTTAGTTTAAAAGGAAAGACAACCATTATTTAAAAGATCACTGAATTCATTAAGGACTGCCTACGTATCTCAATAAAAATGAGAATCAGGTTGCGTAGTTCTTGAGAATTGAAGATACAAATAAATATACCCTTTTTTTTTAATAATGAGAAATTTATTTATTTATTAAATAATATATTTTTCATTTTTGAAAACAACTTCCTTTTTTTTTTAGTTCAAAAGGAAAGACAACCATTTTTTTAAAGATCACTGAATCCATTGAGAACTGCCTACATATCTCAATAAAATGAGAATCAGGTGTGCATAGTTCTTAAAAATTATGTCGTACAAAATTTAGCCTCAAGACCCCTAAAGGTTCAGGGTTATTAAGATTTATATTTTTTGTAAGAACTTAGCCTCATGATCCCTAAGAATTCAGGGCTATTAATATTTATATATATTTTTTATTTTGTAAAACTTAGCCTCATTATCCCTATAGATTCTGGGCTATTAAAATATATATATAAAAATTGAACTTGAGAATAAAAAAAATAATTATGAAAGTAATTATATTTTCAAAATATTCCCCAATAAATCTATGAATAATTTTTTAAAAGATAGGGTCGTATCCCGAAAAAGGGCTTCCTACGTATCTCAATTAAAAGTGATAATCAGACCCTCGTAGTTCATGAAGATCGTAAAACTATGTTACTAAAATTTTTCCTTTCTTTTATAAATAATTTTTTTTTTTAAAAAATGATTCACTAAATGTGAGGATAATTTAATCTCTTGCATTTTAAAGTTGCTTAAAGCCGGTCAACAAACAAACAACCTTCCAAACAAATTTCAAAGAGCACGTAGGATGCACATGTTAGTCTTTATAAAGTAGGTCACCTGTCCTAGACAGACCCGACCCCTATACCGAGTCCCGCTAAATCAAATGCATATGATACAAATAAAGCGGCACCTAATAGGGATATAACCTGATTCTGAGTTTTTAGTTCTTCTAAGTTTAAGCCTAATAGGAATAGGTGTCTAGACTGGTTTACCCGAGCAGACACTCGAGCCGGAGAGGGACAACTTGGTTGGTAGCAGGGCAACACCGCCTTCGTTGCCAATCCGAACCCCGCCTAATATGTGTGACTATAATCCTTCACCAGGTGCCTTGGCACTCCGGCTATCTCAAAAGAAAAGTAGGATGCATACACCGCATTCCTGCTATCCAATTTCAGAGACTCAGAGGGGGTGCGCAAGAGAAGATAATATATAATACAGTTCAATCAATATCAAAGCGGTAAATAAGCGACAAGTAGCACATAAGGCCAACAAACACAATATCAACAATAATTAAAGCAAGTATAAGTCAATATAAAAAGCTCGAATTCTTATTATTCTCCAGCGGAGTTGTAGAGACGTCACACCCCTTTTCCGCCCGAAGGGAGTCGAGGTCAAGGATTTTTTCAATTAAAGTGACGATATTGAATAGGGATTATTTTTATCATTTCAGAGTCACTACTTGGAATTGAGTTACGGTGTTTCAAGACACCTTTTTGAATCCCTAATCAAAAGGAAATGACTCTTTGTTATGGTCTGCAAAAACAGAAGACCGGGTAAGGAATTTTATTGACCGAGGAGAAGGTGTGAGGCACCACTCGAGTCCCGTGGTTCTAGCATGGTCGCTTTTATTGACTTATACTGACTTAAATTATTTTAATAAATTATGTTAAGGTCTAAAATCGTTTATTTTTAATTATACCAAAAATATCTGTTTACACCTCTTATGTTAAATAAATCGGTGAAAAGTTAATTTTAGAAATGTATTTGTCAATGTGCATTGTTGCATCCTTGAATTTTGAAATGTCTCAGAAAGATGCGTATGACGCATTCTTTATTGAGACAAATATTTTAAACATGGTTAAACACAAAACAAAGGACTGCAATATAAGTAGGAAACATTAATATTTTTCTTTTACATTCACAACTTTGTGTTTCTAACCAATTAATTACAACAAAGACACTAACACCTATATTAATTCACATTACATACAAATTTCTAAAATAAAATAGAATAAAGTAAACTAGACACAATGAAATATATATAGTACTATATCTTGACATCGATTTTGTTCTTATAATTTAATTTGGTTTCTTTGCATGTCAAGGCTCTATATCCCAATGTACATCAGAACTAGTATTTCTCTGTAAAAATAATAAAGCGTCTGCTCTTCATGATACAAAAAAAAAAAGCAAATAAATTAAGAGGAGAAAAGAAATATTGTTTTCCTTATTTATAAATGTTTCTGCTTTTTAACATAAGGTAGGGATATTATTGATAAGTGCAAAACCAACTGTAATTACAAGAATAAGTCACATAATCATAGCCATATAAGTTGGGCAGATGGTATAGTACAAGTATTACTCCATATGGCATTTGATTTTCTTTTGGATAAGCCACGTTTCTAATATTTGACAGCTTCTATAATTAACTTGAACAAATCTGTTATTCTATTTTTTTCCAACCATCATTTTAGGTACTTCATTTTCTTTTCGTACCGAGTCAACATCTTTTATTTTTAACCCTCCATGTCACCCCATTAATATGGGGATTATGACAATAACTAATCAATATTAAAAAATAAAAAACTAAGGATATTCGATATCAAATAGTCCAACAATAAATAACTACGACTCATTTATATAAATAACAAATATTCGAAACATGACATAATGAAATAATAAAAAAATAAATTATTTTTATTTGCATAGCAAAAGTATTGATAATAGTATTAAACTCTACCATGTTGAATAATACATGAGACAATTTGAATAATTTCGTTCATTTTGATTCATGATGAAATTATAGTAAACAAAATAGATAGGTATTGGGCCGAACCTGTGTGATGAGATAATTAAAAAAGAAGCACAAACGACGTTACCGAAAACTCAGACAGAATCCGAACTCAAATCTCTCAACCCAAAGAAATTTTTTCTTTCTAACTTTCTGCTTTCTTCTTTTTGCTTCAATCTCTTTCTATCTCTTTTTCTCTAATCTCCCTTACTCCTTTTTGTTTTCTTGTTTTTCTTTTTAACTTCTCATTTTCTTGCTTCTTTGTTGTCTTCTCTAGTTGTCTTACTTTTTCTTCCTCTCTTTTTCTGTGTCAGTTTGTGATAATGTCATAGGTAGTGTAGTACGTATGTAGGAAGAGTTCTTAAATAAGGGGAAGACTTGGGGGAACAGTTAAGGGGGAAGTCAGATAAGGGGAAGAGGTTGGGTAGTTTTAGGATTTTAAAATTTGAAAATTTTATTTAATTTTAATTTTATTATATATTTTTTAAAAATTACTATTATAGAAAATAATAATAATAATAATAATAAATAAAATAAACAAATAAATAAATAAAATAAAATAAAATAATAACTAATTAATTTTATATTTAAGATAATTTAAAACTTTATAAATAATCTAAAACAAATATAATTAAGATAATAATAAAACTACTAGTCTATTTATTAAAATTAAAAGGAATATATATATTTTTTGAATTTTCATATTATTTAAAAACAAAAATAACAATACAAATAAAAATAAAAATATCCCAAAAAGTAACTTTACTTATTATCTTTTATTTATTTTCAACTAAACTTATTGAAAAATGAAATAAAAACTAAAATAAATATTGGACAAAAATAAAAATATTTAATGCCGATAAATAGGTTAAAACTCGGGGAGTGTCAAAAATCATGTATCTACAATGGGGATGCTTTGTCTTGGTACCAATGGGTTTTGCAGAACAAGCAATTGGTTGATTGGGAACATTTTACTGCAAAAGTGTTGGTTCGCTTTCCTAAACTACATCTCGAATCACTGGAAAATCACTTGGCTAATCAGATGCCCTCCATGACTGGGTACTCTAGCGTTTTGAGGTTGTTTCGTGGGGCTTCACTAAGACAGATATACTTTCTTCATGACCTACACATGTTTATACACAATTGATAATTAAAAACAACCCAACTTTACCTCAGAAATTTGATATGCAATCTGAATGCAAAAGCAAAATGGATGCACACAATATGTTTGATGAAATGTCTACCAGAGTTTTCATGAAGAAGTGGAAGAAACATCTTTTGCCGCTATCTTTCTAGGTGATTTATATGATATTCAATCAGCTCGGCGAATCTGTCCATAGTTGTTGCCATAAGCTAGTTGCTGAGGTGCAACTCGATACTCCAATCAAAATGCTTAATGAAGAAGCATTATGCCTTGAACGCAATAAACTCCAACTGTTCGATGAATGTTCCCCAAGAAATATGTCAAAGAGTGTCGATGTTTATGGAGCTGCAATGAATCTCTGTGTATGGGATCCGGGTATAAGTTCCAAGCTCAAGGCTCTCATTGACTATGCATTAAACACGTAGCTACTAATATTGTTGGGCTCTACTAGTACGTTTGGCTTCATTGCGAATGCTAATTCTGTGACTCAAGTGTGGGATCCCAGACAACAAAGATATGAGTTGGTAGTGAGGAAATCAAAAGTGGATGATACATACTCTGATGTGAATCGTGTGTTTGATGACAGTTTCCAAAGAGCTGCGTCGAGAGAGCTACAACCAATTGCACCTCTACATATTATATGCTTTCCCAAATCATTCTAATTCCTTCAATAACTATTAGCTCAACTCATTTTTGTTCTCCAAGCTCCAAAGAGTAATGTATGGTATACTGCAATATGAGGTGATTTCTCTTTTCGAAAGAAAATAACTGAGCAGGCTAGTGCATTGAAAATAGCAATACAGGGAAAGGAAGCTCCATAAGCTATTTGTATTGCACGGCTTCAAGGTTGTTTCAGGTCCATGGCGTACTTTATTGTGCTGGAGTTGCATAATTTCTCTACGCTTGCGGAGCTCAAAGGTTTAGTTGGTGCTCAAGGTGATAAAATAATTGTCTGCCCTCCCACTTTCTCACTGTATGAAGTTGTTGCACTACAAACTTGTCAAAATGATCATGGGAGCTTGTATGTGATTGAAAGTGAGCTTGAGTTGGTGAAAGTAACTTCAATTATTGTTGCTTATGTTGTTCACAAGGCAATACTCAGTAAGAGTAAAAGCTTTTTTGTCTTGGCTAGTTGTGGGAAATTTAAGACTATGATGAGGCTTATGTGCTTCGTACACTCTACTTCTTTAGAGGTAGTGGTATGGATTGCGTACACTCTACCCTCCCCAGACCCCACGATGTAGGAATATACTGAGTTTGTTGTTGTGGTCGTTGATGAGGCTTATGTGCTATGTAACCCATCTGGGGGCCATAGACGCATTGAAGAGTGCACTGTAGCACAATAAGTTTTGAAGTCAAATCCAGTATTTAAAGCCCTTAACAATGTCGGTGCAATTCAAATTAAGTTTTCAAGTCATAATGGTATATTTGTGGAGATTCAGTTTGCAAAGCTTGGAAAGACATATGGTGTAGCCATGAGACCCTCTCTCACTGAAAGATCTAGCGCTTTCATAATTATAATTCTGGAACAGAACCATCATTGTTTCTTCCTTCCCCGTGAAGTACTTATGGAGATAAACAAAATGTGTAGAATGAGGGTTCCTGAAGCATTTTCCTATATCAAACGATCTTATTGCTTAGCAGGTATCACTGATGCTCATGACACTCCTAATATAAAGAAGGTAATGGAGATTGTTGGACTTAGCAAGACATAGCAGGTGACAATTTTAAAATTTTGGCTTCTGTTATGATGCTTAGTAATATGGACTTGGCTAAGGGCAATGAAATTATTTCATCAATTCTTCATGTTGACAACACTTGGTTTTATCTTTGCACCACCATAGCAACTCTCTACACACACTTAAGTCTTGAAAGATTCAACATTATATTGTCCGTGTGGCTCCACTCGAACCTTGAGGGCAAAGTTCTTATTGGAGAGGGGAGTATTGTTATGAATGGGCCGAAATCAGTTATAGTAAAGCAACCCAATATCACATTAAGTGGCTATGTGTGGGATACGGGTTAATAAATAACACATTTTAGGAAGAATAGTCTTATGCAAATGGTGATAATTGCCTAGGCAAAGGCTATGCTTCTCATCCCCAATTCTCTCTAATCCTCCCATCCCCTTCTACTACTATTCATGTTCTTTCATATTGTAATTTCTCCATTCTGTATTAATCAAGTTTATTAGTTTCGTTCATTTTGTGTATTGATTGTTGAGTTGAGAATTCGTATTCGTTTCAGGGTGATACAAAGCCCTTTTATAGATTTATAGATTTATGCAAGGCATTGTGATCAACTTGAAAACTATGAAAGTTATCTCTTTTTTTTTTCTTTTTTTTATTGATGTGGAACAATAAAATTTATCATTTGACAGAAGTCAAGGCAAATAATGTAGTCATAGCACCACAGTAACATAATTTTTCTCACATAATAATCGCATGGTATATAACATAGTCGCGACAAATTAAATTAAGCCCAAATCTTGTCAAATATGTCAAATACAAAAATATTTTGAAAATTTTTCTCATGCATTAATTTGGGTTACATATATATCATACAATCTTTATATGGGCTGAATCCTGAATTGGACGCATCGAATTGAGCTAAATTAGTAAATAGGGTTGGTCATTAACTCATGGAAGCTGGATTAATCATATTTTTATGGGCTAATTTTTCCATCGTATTGAATTGATTATTGATCTCTACAGTTTAAGAGATTCTTATTCCTAACACAGATTTAAGAAAAAAAAAATATTTTAAACTTGTTCAATGTGAACTTTATTTTAAAATGGTAAAAAAGACCAACGATTTTTCCTCAAAAATACTTCATGCTTTATAATATTACAGATTTATTTATAATTTATTTATAAGTATAGTGGAGAGATTTTATTTGATAGACGAATTATTAATGAGATTTTTCAATTAATTTAGAGGGAAAGAGTATATTTACGACTCTGCAAATATGTGTATATAAATATCTTACTGACATGACTAAAATATGCAGATAATCACAACATTAATTTTCTACCCATCTACTATGAAGACAGAAATTGCAAAATCTTAAGAAACTAAATACGGGATAGTTTCTTCCTTAATTTTTTCTCCATAAAATTAATTACACGCTTTAATTATGCTCCGACTTTATATTCGACCTCGGCTAAATTTTATTTAGTTGCTTCTAATTCTGCTCCTCCTTTTTCTTTCCCTTTATTTTGATAAGTTAGTGGGTAAGGATCGGTTAAAACTTACATGCATTCGGTGTATACACCAAGCCAATACATGTATGTTATGTGTTTGAATTTAGAGTTCATGTTACTAATTAATCATGATTAATTAACATGTATTTTACTTGATTTAATTGCTTAACTGTGGTAAGGACCATTAGTTTGGTGTATAATCCGAATACGTGTAAATTTTTACCGATAAGAATGTGCCCCTCAACTCCTAGTATGAGAGTCAATCTAATATACGACGTTTTACTTGAAAATAAAAAAAATCCCTCTATGTTTATTTGCTCTAAAAGCGGATCCTCGATTCAAAGGTGCAGATCTCAAAGGTCTTGCATCTATCTAGCTCAATAGACATATCAATCAAGAATGCAGTATCAACACGTAGTCTTGTTATTAAGTTACTTGTACATGCCACAGATCCAACATTAAAAAATGGATACAATTCGTGTTGGGATAACTATAATGACGTTGTTCCTACTAAAAATCGTTAAGTAGAACTCATCAAATTTAATTACTATATCTTTTATCTGCGTCTGATTATATGTAGCTTAAAAGTAGAATTCATCAAATATTATTTCCTATAAATATTTTCCGGTCGGAAACGAATGATACAAAAGTTAAAAAAGTGTGCTGTAATTAATCTGTAATCAAGAAAATTGAGGGAGTATGATCCCATAAAAACGACTTTAATTTGCCTCTATCATAATGCTTACTTTTCACCAAACTAATATATTGAGATTAACCACAAAAAAGAAACAAAAAATCAGAGAATGTTTTCACACATTGGAGGAAAGAGGAAAAAGTTTTGGGTATAAATTAAATAGGAAAAATTTTCTTTCAAAAATAATTCAACACATAATATAATCCCCCAATATATTCTAAAACTTTAAAATTTTAACTGCAAGTACTATAACTTTGCACAAACTCAGGATGTAATTATCAAAATTGAAGAAATACTTGTAGTTGATTTCAAGGTCCAAAAATTTTATTCTACCATAAGGAAATTTTCATCCTAATATATTTTACCCAACATGGAATAAAACTCACTTTAGTCTTCAAAAAGTATAATAGTCTATCAATGTTTTACTTGAGAGTTTTGTGCTGCTATAAATTGTGTATAGCGCTGACAAACGAGCCATATTTTGTTTACTCGTTCAACCCGTCCATATTTTAATAGGTTGAATGTGTGATAGTTTAAATGCAAACAACACGAAGAAAATACTTATTTATTGATACAAGAAAGGACTAAGAAGCACGAAACAAACACTCAAAACAATCCACAAGTTCAAGAGAACCGAGGACCCTTTGAGTGCCCCCTCTCGGATTCAAGAACACAAAGTATTGTGGTGTTTAACACCTAATTTCCAGCGATTCACAAACTATATTATCAACACAATATGAGAACAACAATATTATATCAACAAGAAACTCACGGGTTACACTAACAACAACAAGAAATCTGAAACTTACAACAACAATACAAGATAGATAGTTAGACCAAATGAAGGGACAATCTTAAGAACTCAAGAATTATGAGACTCTTGGACCCTTAACATTTTCCACGACACAAACCTAACTCTAACGTTGACACAAGAGGGACGTTAACTCCTCTAAACACCAACGTATCAAGCTAACGATGCAACACAAATGATATCCACACTTGGGCAGCCCTAGTTACGGATTGGTGGCTTTTCCAAGCCCTACGACTAAGGGGTGTTACACTTCTCATACTAGAGAGAGAGTTTGTCTTACATCAATAAACAACTAAGTCCTAAAAACTCTATCTTGCTCTATTTATATTACATTACAAAAGAAGACAAATGACTACACTACCCTTATGAGAGTGGTGGCCATGGAGTACATTTTGGGCAACGTGAAGTGACCAAAATGCCCTCAATGAAGATGGCCCAAAAACCGTGAGCTATTAAGTGTCCAAAATCGTGAATCCTCAAGTGTTCAATGTTCCAAGCAATCTTCCACTCATGGCCTTGATGAATGGTAGGCTCAATGGTAGACTCCAAATGGATCTTCCTTGCATATTCTGTCTTGAGCCTTTAAATGATGGTCTTCGATGATGTCTTCAAAAATTAGGATGGCCATTTGACTTGTATCATTTATGATTCCACAAATATAATATGTGTGTATCTATACGCAGATAGCTGAAATCCACTATTTGATCACAACATTAAATTACTATCAATCTATTATGAAGCAAGAAGCAAGAAGCAAGCAAATTTAAATGTGAGTAGAGTATAATTAAATTATCTTTAATTGCTTACATATCTCAACATGTCCATTCATGAAAGAGACAGCTATATAAGTCACTCATAGCATCACAAGTTTTTAAACAAAAATAATTGACCATACAAAATGGCACTCTCATATTCCTCAGTCTCATTTCTGATAGTTTCTCTACTGTCAATCTTCTTCACGTTAACAAGCGTGAAAGCCGATTTGATAGATAGTGTTTGTTCGAAATCTTCAGACAAGGTTGTGTGTTTTTCTGCTTTAAGAGATGATCCTCGATCCAAAGGTGCAAATCCCGAAGGTCTCGCGGCGATTGCAATAGAGTTATCACAAAAGAAAGCCACATCAGTGTATAGTCTTGTTAGTGCATTGCTTAAACAGACTACAGATCCTAAATTAAAGATGCGATACAGTTCGTGTTTGGAGACTTTTAACGACGCTATTAATAATCTTGGAAAATTGCCAGGATATTTGAAGTCTAAAGACTATTACAATTTGAGTACTCATGCTTCTGCTGCTATAGGTGCTCCAACAACATGTGATAACAACTTTTTAGAAGCACCAGCTGAAGTGCTCCAACTCAGAGATGCAAGTCACAATCTTCGAGGACTTATCGATGTCATTTTGTGTCTTTGCTTTTTTCTGTAAGGGTGATACAAAGCCGTGGATAGATTTATCCGAGGCATGTTAAAAATTTGAATGAAGTTTGACAGAGATTATGGAAAAATTGAAAGAGAATTGAATGAGAAAAATTTTCTTTTCCTTTATTGAATAAATGAATGATTGAATTGATCGAGTTAATTGAATTTGTTGGTCGAATGAATGATTTGATTTAAATAATTGAATGAACAATTGATTTGAATTGAGTCTATATACTGAATGTATTCAATTGAAATAAAATTAATGTATAATTTCCTATTTATACAAGTGTGGTGAAAGGAAATAAACCTAAAACGAAATCAACCCTAAACCGACTTAAGAATGATAAATAAGGTACAAAATAATAAAGAGATAAATAAATATGATAAATTCCTAAATAAGATATAAGTTATTAGAGATATATTATCTAAAAATTTACCTAGAATATACAAAAGAAATAAAATAATATATATGAGTTTTCTGAATTTGACTTAAATCAACATGTTGATGCAACTAAAATTAAGGCTGAATCAAGCTATTTACTATAGCGGACAAATATATAATGAGATGAAAAAGGTGAATCAATCTAATCCAATAAATAGATACACCAATATTGTAATAAGATATTGTAATCAACTTGAAAACTGTGAAAGTTATCATTTGACAAAAGTCAAGGCATATAATGTAGCCATAGCACCACATTAACATAATTTGTCTTACATAATAATCGCATGGTACATGATAACACAAGGTGGCAAACTAAATTCAGCCCAAATCTTGTCAAATATGTCATATATAAATACGTCAAATGAAAAAATATTTTGAATTTTTTTGTTTCGAATTAATTTGGGATACATATATATCATACAATTTTTATATGGGTTGAATCCTGAATTGGACAGATCAAATTATTGAGCTAAATTAATAAATAAGATTGGTCATTAACTTATGGAAGCGGAATTAATCATATTTCTATAGGCTAATTTTTTTCACAGTATTGAGTTGATTATTGATCTCTACAATTTAAAAAATTATTATTCCTAATACAGATTTAAGAAAAATAAATACTTCAAACTTATCCAGTGTGAACTTTATTTTTAAATAGTAAAAAAGACAAACGATTTTTTCTCAAAAATACTTCATGCTTTATCATAGTACAGATTTATTTATAATCTATATATATATATATATATATATATATATATAATATACTAAAAGTGTGAATCCTTAGAAAAGTGATTTGAATTTTTTACCCTTTATTAAAAGACTCTGCAATAGATAAAATTGTTTTTTCAGTTATTTTTTTCATTTTTTTTTATAATATTTAAAATTAAGAAATCCTAAAATATTTTGGTAAGAGAAAAATATACTTTAAAAATTAAAGAATCATAAAATATTTGGTAAGAGAAAATATATGATAAGAAATATTTTTACAAGGTTTTGACGTTGCATCATTACCCTTTGAGAATTGGATTCCTATTGAAAGTCCATAACTTGGTGCATTCTTGGTAACCAATTTTCAATTGGACTTGATTTTTAACGAAAAAATTGTGAAGTTTAATTTGGAATTAAATTTTTACCAAGGAAACATCACCTTAACGAAAAAGGGAAAAAGTTAGTAGGTGATGCAGGTTTTATTAAGGTTACTTTAAAATATTTAGAATAGTAATTTAATTATTTTTTGATATTTAGGAATTTTAAACCAACTAAAATTGTATTTTTTTTTCCTTATTTAATATGTCAAATCACCAAATATTGTACTATAATTTTTCCTTAATTAAAACTCTTATATATAGAGAGAGAGAAATACCAACTTCACAAAATTCAATCCTCGTGTATGCTTCTATAACCTCGACAGTTTTTTTCTTCTTCCGTGAATGTTTGCACTTCATTTTTTGTTCAAACAACCTCACAGAAATCCTAGGTATGCTTCTAAATCTAACACTTTTCTTCCTTCCCTTTTTCTTTAAGAGATATGAGTGCTTCATGACAATCAAGTTTTTTAAGTATTATATTATTTCTTGGTTGTTCTATAGTCTTTAGTAGTTTTTCTTAATTTAGTTTATTGTTAATTCTGTTTTTAATGCGTTTGTATTACTTTGTAAGAATATTTTCGTTGTTCATGAAAGTGCTATTGAGAGTTAGAGTTAGCTCATGATGAGTTCTACACTTTCTCTATAAGGTAGAGGTAAGGTTGTGTACATTCTACCCTCGCCATACTCCACTTGTGATACTGATACTACACTGCTATGTTTTGATTGTTTCTTTAGGTTTCAGAAAGATATGGCTTCAAGTCCCTTTGGTTTTTTCAGAAATCAAAGTATATTAATTTTTATTGTTGCACTTCCGTTCCTTCAATTTTTTAATTTACAAAATATAAATTGTTAGTCTGCATATTTTGATAATGTAACGAGTTACCGTCTAGACAATCTAATGTACTGCATATGGCTTTTTCTTGTTTAGGCTCCTGTGCGTTGCCAATGTCAATGTTAATGTTAATTACTATATAGGTTGTTAATTATTGTTGTAAGTTTTAGGACAGTTTATATATACATATTACCAAGTACCAACTAACCAATATTACATCATGTATTTTTCTTTGTTTAGGTTGAGGATTCAGTTAGAATTTTGAAATCAAAATAAATTCTTAAGAATGAGGAGCTAAGAAGCTAATATCTTCTATACCCGTAACTACATTGTATGTCATTTAATTGTGACTTGAGATAAATTTTCTTACATGGCTATATATTAAACGGAAAAAGGCCTAAAATGCACTTCAATTATGTAAAATGGTGCAAAAACGCCCTTCATCTACCTATTGAGCCTAAAATATTTTTTCCGTCTACCTATTAGGTCTATTTTGTCCTTTTATTTAGGCAAATTACATGAAAAGGTCATCCTTAAAACTATATTACATAAATAATAGTACTTTTTCAATATTACAAAATAATTTTTTTTACTTATATAGCTATTTAAAAAAATCAGATAGGATAATTATAATTCCAAATTTAATGTTATAATTAATTATCAGTTCACCTTAATTTAAAAGATATATTTTCAATCTTCAAATTAAAAGTGAAAAAGATAATTCCCGCTTTCAAATCTTTCTCTCTTATATTCAAAATTCAAATATTTTTAAATAAACTAGCCCGTGTATGTTTCATTTTGTTTTCATGTATGTTAATCATGTAGTATTATTTTATTATCGTGTATTTTTAATTCTAATGTAATGGGTTAATCACAATTTTTTATTGATAAATATTTATGAAATAAAAGTCATTATGTTGAAGTACAAATATACCATGTATTTTTGTTGTATAAATATAAATTATGACAAATTTAGATTATTATTATTATATTTTTTATATAATTTAGGAGAAAAATATTCATGGTATATCTCATTATGTCGGAAGTACTTTTCTTGTTAAAAAAATTATTTATTAAATATAAATATATATTTTCAGTATTACATGGTATAAACTTTTTATATCTAAAATATACCATGTATGTTTATGGTATAAATATAATTTATATGGTATAAATATAATTTGTATGGTATAAATAAATCATGTGTTTTTGTGATATAAATATAATTTGTATAATATATAAATATACCATAATTTTTTATGGTATAAATATACCATATATTTTTTATGAAGACATTGTGATAGCAGACAATAAAAATGAAAAACATAAAGTTTTGATATAGTATATAAAAAATAAATGAATAAAGGCTCCCATAAAATTAGGCAATAAATAAGAAATATGAGAATTTAACATAGAATTATTTTTCTATATATTAGAATCTGTCATAAAAGAAAATATTTTATATGCTATATCTGGCAAACAACTAATACAGTTATGTATATGTAAAAATTAATATTGTGCACTATTTATTTGATTAATATTAATAAAAATGATAGAGATTTTATATAATTTGATAAAGATAAGTCGTATTATATAATTTTTTTCTTAAATAAAAGGATAAAATAGCCCTAATAGGTAGACGGAAAAAGCATTTAGGCCCTATATGTAGACATGAGTGACATTTTAGACTCAATAGGTAGATGGAGGACATTTTGCATCATTTCACACAGTTGAAGAGAATTTTAGGCCCTTTTCCGTATATTAAAAGTACCAATATTTGTAGTGAAATATTATTTTGTTCATCGCTAATCCTATTTAGCAAGGATTAGCGACAAATGAGTTATGAATTATCAAAAAAATATTCTTTGCTATGTTAATTTAGCGATGGATTAAGGATTCTTATCATTTACTACTTTTTTATTTAAGTACTTCAACAATATTGACTCATAAAATATGTGGGAGGAATTATGAAAAATGAAGGACTCCTAAAAATATGATAAGAGAAAAATATATGAAAATATACTTTCAAAGAAATATCGGGTATATACACCGGTAGAATAACTAAGGTTGTGAAGAAAAGTGTGGAATTGAGAAATTAAGTTGTGGAAAAGTACAGTAGGTGTTTGTTAAATTGTCCCTTGGGGTTAAATGGATCCACAAATAATCAAAAGCACCGCTTTTTCAATGTGTGTGGCTTCTCTCTTGTAGACAATCAAATTGTATGGTGAAGAAGAAGGAAAAATATTATGAAAGGTAAGTTGATTTTCATTCATTATATTTTAGTGTCAATGCTTATTTAATCAAAAATTCCTTCTGTATCTTTGATGTATTTTTTTCAATTTTACACTTCATCCTATAAAATTTTGTTCTCCCTTTTGATAATTTAACAAAAATTTATCCCGCATGAAAAATAAAAAATTTAAATTTATCTTTTTTCAACTATCTTTTTACGGAAATAATTTTAGTATAAAATAAGCAAGGGGCTAAAAGAAGCCTAATTCATTTTGAAAATATCGTTTCACATAGATCAAATACTCAGAATAAAAATTTTTGGTTTCTCATACCTAATGAGTAGGCAAAGTATCCAATTTTATACAAGAAGAATTTATATATAAGAATATGAGATTTATTTATACTATTTAAATTTTTTCGCCTTTATTAAAAGACTTTACCATTAATGAAATCTTTTCACTTTTTCCTTCAATTATTATGTCATTATCTCTATAATATTGAATATTAGCTATGATAAATATATGAAAAAATAAAATAGAAAGACTCCTAAATTTATTGTGAACGATTCTTCAATATATGATTTCACATTGATTAAAGTAGTAATTTAAATTGTGTACAAAATTTGTGTGGAAATTCTAATTACAACGAATTCAGTCTGGACTTCGAAATACAATTTTAAAAGGATATAAATTCAAGAATCACCAAAGACAACTTTTATTAAAAGCGACTATAAAAGGACTCTTACATTGTACTCCCTTCGTCCAACAAAAATTTGAACATGTTCACTTATTTTCACTTTTTAAAATACAATTTTAAATTAGATTTGGCATTTTTATGGTCAAACACTATAATTTTCACTAAAAATAAAATATTTTTTTTAAAAAAGTAAGAAAACTAGCTCATACTTTATTTAAAGTTAGTTGCAAAAAACTCAATTGTTAATTATTCTACTTATATAAATGTTAATTATGTTTTAAAAATGTCACGACCCGAACCGGGGCCCTGGTCGTGACGAGCATTCCCGAACCCGAAGGTTCGGAACACCCTCTGTCTATCTGGTAATCATGCACATAATTCATATGATCAAAGTAATACGGAATAGACACAATAATACGAAAACATGGTCAACAATTTAAAACAGTTAAAGGCCTGAAAACATGTCCAACAATATTAATAAACATCTGCAATAGTCTGCGAAATCTCTACTGACATACTATCTGAATAACTGGGACAAGACCCCCAGCAAACCAAAAGCCATACTGAAATAAATACCTAAATGACTAGGCCTTCCGAAGCAAAGAAGGCTCACCAACTGAAGTCTAAGACAACCCTGTCTGTAGACTCTACTGAGGATCTGGACCCCTAGACTGTGCCTCAGTACCTGGGAGGAAGGGGCGGGGGTCAGCACAATTGTACTGGCATGCAAAGCAATCCAAAATAGAGTAATTGAACATATATATATATATATATAATACGTGAGAGCAAATGTTCATCAAACATTATGCATAAAACAGTTTCTGAAAAACACACGGGCACCTTCTGAAAATATGTAACCTGTCTATAAATCTCAAACTCTGATCTATGTATTACTTCTGAGTTAGGTGGTATCCTCTACAAGTCTGATATTCCACGGGCGATATGGAATCCGCCATTGACTCAGCGGGGAAGCCTCCAACCCGAGTATGCCGCAAGGGTTGGAGTTCCTGAATCTGATACGCCACACGACACTTAAGTCAGCGTATAATAATATACTCGGGTCGGCAAACCACGATTTTAGGAAATGAGTTGCTTGAAATCAATCCCTCTTTAGGGAACCACCTAACATCTCTGTATGCCCATTTTTAACCTTTTCTGTACATGCAACATTCTGAATGTCTAAAATCATAATAGTCTGATATGGCATTGGTCTGAATTGGTATTGTCATATCAAGACTTGCAAGTCATAATTTCTGAGACATAATACATTAAGCTAAATATTTCATTTAAAGCATAATTTAGACCACCAAAAACATGCAACTGATATAGAAGATTTCGTGTTTCGAAACTTAAGTCAAAATCATGCAAAAACTTCATCAACATATGGTGGTCTAGTGCCTTTAGCAAATCCATGCACTCTTTCATTACATGCATTATGAACATTAAATATTAATGCTAGGTTCCCTCTTTAGTGATTTAAAACCACCTTTAAATCATAGTAAGAGTTCAATCATTTCATATAGTGCTTTTCAAGGATGCATTGCAAAACAATTCATATGCTATGAGAAATCTCAAAAATTCATAATAAGAGGAAATTCACCAAAAATCATGCTCTCAACAAGAATTCATTCTTAAATATATGGTTTCATACATTCATATTCTCAAATCACTTTGGGGAAGGTCAAAAGACCAAAACAATGATGTTAAAACATTTAATACATGAATATATATATATATATATATATATATATAGATTCAAAAACCTCATTCTAAAACATGATTTTTCTATGCCCATGAGAATTTTGGAAAACCCCGCGTACCTCTATTTTGGAAAATAATGGATAATTCTTGAAGCCTGTGGATTGAGGATTCCGAATCTCTAATCAATTTTGAAAACCCACGGTTGAATCTTAATTTATTTAGGTTTTTAGTTTGAAACCCTTAGGAGTGTTCTTGAGAATTTTTAGATGAAGGTGGATGTATTTTGGAGAATTGGGGACTGAATTTCGTGTTTATGGTTGAATAAGAGTGCAAAAAGGACTATTTTGCCCCAAAAACGGAGTGTTTAAGTCACTTGAAACCATTACATAGGCGCCGCCTATGCTATCGCCTACATTTATATAGGTGTCGCCTATGCTATCGCCTATATTTACATAGGCGCCTCCTATGGTATCGCCTATATGTACATAGGAGCCGTCTATGCTTCGCATATGCTTTCCAGTGGCCATGTGCGATTGGTTAGGCGACGCATTCTACTTTGAAAGGCCATAACTTCTTGCTCGGGTGCCGGATTTTAGCAAAATTGGTATCGTTGGAAAGCTAACTCGAAAACCTATCATTTTTCACATAGTAGGCTCTCTAATTCGACATATACAAAGAGTCATGGCCGATAGAAATTGACACAAATTATAATGTCCACTTAAACTTAATCGATCGAAGTAGTTTTCAACTCGTCCTTGAGTCAAAGGACCTCTATGGTCTAAATTCAAGCTTGAATGGATTCACATACTATGAAAATAATTAACATGCCATATTGGCATAGGATTTATGGTTTCGGGATTATCAACGCATCGGAATCATGGTCTATATTATAGTCTGAAATGCGGGGCGTTACATTATCTCCCCCTTGGGATCATTTGTCCCTGAATGATGGATAGAATGTCGAAGTCTTAAGTGTATGAGATAACGCGGGCATGATATGTTTCCTAAGAAGGAATACATTGATCGGAGACATGACTATAAGATTGGAACTACTTATGTTTTAAATGCTTATGCCGGACATGCATATTCGAGGCATGAAATACACAACTGAAGCGACTCATAGGCTGAATTCTCATAATGGATCATGCATATCTGATGCATGGATTTGTTACTGAGTTGTTCTCATGAACGCAGAACTAAATACACTGATAAGATGAATTTTTTCTATTGGACATGCATTTCTAATGCATGCATATCTGACTGAACTGACGTATGAACGTATGATTGAATACGTAATGATAACTGGTGCGAATCTTGTAATAAGAATCTATGCATGCAGCTGAATGAGGTATCTCCCCCTTGGTACCCTATGTCCCTCTATGAATGCTCAATTCACTAAGATACTCAAAAAACTGAGGTGATGCACAGGGCACCTACGAATTAAATTATAACTGAACATCTGGAATCTGAATTTAATGGATAATGCATAAAATGGGCTATACTCGTAACTACTGGTATACTTTATCTGGGAATAGTAGCATGTCTGAGATTTCTAGTATCATGAACAAGTGCAAAGACGAGAAAACAAGTCATGCGAATCTGACTGCTAAACTGACTTATTGGCCATACAGACTTAATTATACTACACCCTCATACTTAATTGGAGTATCTCTTCAGCACAATTCTCTAAAGAAATTCTAGCAGTAATAGGGAGCCATGAATCTTGGGTATGGATTACACAATACATCCAATTGAGAAATCATCACATTGACACTACTCTGCAGTCTGGAACATAGGCATATAATTCCTGAATCAGGATAAAATTACCAGGCATTTGGCATTACAACTTCTTACTTTCAAGCTTAGCACACTTCTCAAATATCACTTAACTATACTATTCTCCTTAAATATCATATTCATTCAACTTAGCTTAAAATTCTCATATGAGCATTGACAAATCTTTTTACTAATCTCGGAAATAACTTAATCCCTTCGCCGTGATCAAGCCTAACTCTAAGTCACAAAAAATACAACATGCCAGACCACGCTCTTATTCTAAACCATATGATTCAATCTTCTATATCTCCTTTAAAGATCACATCCTAAGTATAACATGCCTTACCACTTCAATGACTACTCTGAACTCTTACTATGAAATCGCTAGCGCATATATCGTTTCTTTACAACAATCTCAACACGTCATTCAAGCCTGTATTTATAACCACATATGATCTTCAAAGTAAACACTCATAAAGGCATACTTCACATATTCTCTAAACCACTATCAATATAACTCCCATGAGCTACCCCAAGAACATACACATAAAAAATTCCACTAACCATCACATAAATAAAAACTTGGCCCCAAATCTTACTTCATACGTATGACCTTATCTAAACAAGTGTACTATGATCTTTCATCAACAAGGAATAATTACTCACCACAACTATCATCGTATGAGGAGGAGTCACAAAAAGGTTAGAACATAAGTTCTGGAGGCATGGAATGATACTATATGAAGCTTGACACTAATCTGAGGCCTGAGGAATAGCAAAACAACAACAGGGACTCACCAAAGCGCTCTGAATTTAGGGTATTCATGGATATAAGCTGAATTTCGCCAATCATTTGGCGCAAAACATGAGTTATGGAAACGGAGCACATTATAAAGCGTGAGTACATGACTCTCTATCATATGTATGAACGTGAACTGATCATGAAACTAAATCGTAAAGCATGAGTAGGTATTAGGATCACTGAAAAATACTGAGATAGGAATGTGTTGAGATTCACCCTTACTTTTTGATGTTCTATATCATCATGAAATCACTACAAGAATCTGAGAGTCTTACTTGGTTATTCGTTTAGTCATCTCCCCATTAGCTTTACGCCATCATCTTAAGTTTTTGGGAGATACCTTATTAGACTTTAAACTTAACTGCACTCACTGCACTCTGGGTTCTGAAATATGACAATACACAAAATTAATAAAACTTAACCCAAAAAACCACATATGAGAGTGGAACGCCCATTGCTAATACTACCTCCTGAGGCACACTCTATCATTCTGTAACCCCAATAGTCATCATCTATTATTCGAACAGTTACTAACTTTGAATCTTCATGAATATCCCCAAAGTTGAAGTGCACACCCTCTAGTGCCTCTACTCTTATTTCTATTAGCACGACTTTCAAGGACTCGAGCTTAGATTATAACACCTAACATGGGTATCATCAAGTCTTCAATGAGCCACTCTATTTCTACCGTAGTCTACCAACATAGTAACTTCAAACTTATTTTTCTCTACCATGAGAATCAAGTTCATATAAAAAGGCTCAACGCTATCAATCAAAAGTCCTTAACTTGGCTATTTAGAACACCATATACCATCTAGCTAGTCTTTTTACACCTAGCAACTCAACGGTACTAGTAGCCACACACAACATGTAATAGCCTTAGAAAAATACTACAGCTTCATACCACCTTGGTCATACTTCTACATCACATATACAATGTCATACTTCATTACGAATCAAATAAACTTAGGCACTTGCATACACTGTTCAAGCCTACAGATCACTTCCATATAACTAGAATCATTAACCAAGAAATTATCACATCCACCTCCATAGCCATCAATTGTTTCAAACTTAATATCTAGTGCTAAACATGATTTACAACCAACCTTACACACAATCCTCACTTAAAAACTATGAAATAAACATCAAGAAACACTAGTACACTAGAACTTCATAACCACAATAATCGATCATGACCTTACGGTTTTCCTTATCATAATCCATTAGCACGTACTATTTCAACACATCGAGCTTAAAAATCTAATCCCACAAAATATGTATCATCAATCTCTTGTCACTATTCACCACCACACCATTTAAATTTAAGCCTATAGTCTAGCATCAATCATTTACAACCAATGAAGAGTGCAATATAATATAAATATACTAATCCTTCAAATTGGTATATTCTACCCAGATACTTCAAAAATATACTACATACTTTCTCACAAGTAGTATTAGCTTACAACTACCAATGAGAAGAAGGTTAAGGGGTAAGGTCACATAATAGACATGATCAACCTTAAGCTTATATTATAACCATACAATCTTATCTACTTATACGGCTTTCTCACATCACACTAACTTACCCCAATGGGCATTTAGACTACCTTCAGATACCCCATATGACAATGAGTCTATACTTACAACCTACTGGCTAATCTAGCCATTTTTATTCATAGCCTATAAGGGGTTTCTATAACCACTTTAAGTATCCACTCTGGGCTCTTTCTCTATTTTGAAAGGAAGAAAACAAATAACATTCTGAGTTAACACTTTCTCCACGGACTACCATACAATTCATAAATGGTACCACCACATTAGTCTACCACCACGAAAGGGTAAATCATTCTCAATCAACGGTTATTCAACTATAAATATTTAATCACAAAAGTCTCCCTCACTCTGACCTCTAACCTTATGACTTCATATCACAAACTTCTTGGTCTAATTTCACTATCAATAGGTCATGACACCGACACTCTAACTTATACTACTACTTGGGTAGAAATACAGTTCCAACAAATACAAGAACAACAAGATGAACAACAAATTGCTAGTGAATCGAAATAGGCCTCACATGGCTTCACTAAACTTTTGTTTTCAACAACACAATGATATCAAGATTACAAGAGATAGAAGCTTGATACACAATATTCAATGACTCAAGAATACACATCTTACTCTTGTCTTAATTAAACGCCTCATAAGAACGAGGACACAATTTTACACTAGGGAACTTCTCTCCCGTCCTTTATGGGACTTCTGAAATTTTTTCTAGATAATCGGAGAATATCTGGAACACCAGAGTGAGGAAGAAATTAGGATAACTTTTCTTTTCGTATGGGTGACACCATAGCACGAATTAGAGTATGAAGGAGGAACATTCTGACTCTATAGCATGAACTAGAACATGAAGAAAGAGAGACAATCCTAAACGCCTTGTAGCCTCCTACTTATAAGTGTGGCGCGCTACATACCCATAAATAAGACTCTACCCGATGCGATTTCGCAGACACCCTAGGACCATGAACCGTGCTTTGATACCAAGTTTGTCACGACCCGAACCGGGGCCCTGGCCGTGATGAGCAGTTCCGAACCCGAAGGCTCAGAACGCCCTCTGTCTATCGGGTAATCATGCACATAATTCATATGATCAAAGTAATACGGAATAGATACAATAATACGAAAACATGGTCAACAATTTAAAACAGTTAAAGGCCTGAAAACACGCCTAACAATATTTAATAAATATCTACAATAGTCTGCGAAATCTCTACTGATATACTATCTGAATAACTGGGACAAGGCCCCCAGTAGACCAAAAACCATACTGAAATAAATACCTAAATGACTAGGCCTTCCGAAGAAAAGAAGGCTCACCAACTGAACTCTGAGACAACCCTGTCTGTAGACTCTACTGAGGATTTGGACCCCTAGACTGTGCCTTAGTACCTGGGAGGAAAGGAGGGTCAGCATAATTGTATTGACACGCAAAGCAATTCAAAATAGAGTAATTGAACATATATATATATATATATATAAAATATGTGAGAGCAAATGTTCATCAAACATTATGCATAAAACAGTTTCTGAAAAACACATGGGTACCTTCTGAAAACATGTAACCTGTCTGTAAATATCAAACTCTGATCTATGTATTACTTCTGAGTTAGGTGGTATCCTCTACAAGTCTGATATTCCACGGGTGATATGGAATCCTTCATTGACTCGGCAGGAAAGCCTCCAACTCGAGTATGCCGCAAGGGTTGGAGTTCCTGAATCTGATACGCCATACGACACTTAAGTCAGTGTATAATAATATACGCAGGTCGACAAACCACGATTTTAGGCAATGAGTTGCTTGAATTCAATCCCTCTTTAGGGAACCACCTAACATCTCTGTATGTCCATTTTTAACCTTTTCTGTACATGCAACATTCTGAATGTCTAAAATTATGATAGTCTAAAATGTCTATTAGTCTGAGTCTGATATGGCATTGGTCTGAATTGGTATCGTCATATCAAGACTTGCAAGTCATAATTTCTGAGACATAATACATTAAGCTAAATATTTCATTTAAAGCATAATTTAGACCACCAAAAACATACAACTGATATAGAAGATTTTGTGTTTCGAAACTCAAGTCAAAATCATGCAAAAACTTCATCAACATATGGTGGTCTAGTCCCTTTAACAAATCCATGTAATCTTTCATTACATGCATTATGAACATTAAACATTCATGCTAGATTCCCTCTTTAGTGATTTAAAATCACCTTTAAATCATAGCAAGAGTTCAATCATTTCATATAGTGCTTTTCAAGGATGCATTGCAAAATAATTCATATGCTATGAGAAATCTGAAAAATTCATAATAAGAGGAAATTCATTGAAAATCATGCTCTCAACAAGAATTCATTCTTAAATACA
>NC_061113.1:245646369-245651138 GCF_002878395.1 Capsicum annuum
TAAGCTAAATATTTCATTTAAAGCATAATTTAGACCACCAAAAACATACAACTGATATAGAAGATTTTGTGTTTCGAAACTCAAGTCAAAATCATGCAAAAACTTCATCAACATATGGTGGTCTAGTCCCTTTAACAAATCCATGTAATCTTTCATTACATGCATTATGAACATTAAACATTCATGCTAGATTCCCTCTTTAGTGATTTAAAATCACCTTTAAATCATAGCAAGAGTTCAATCATTTCATATAGTGCTTTTCAAGGATGCATTGCAAAATAATTCATATGCTATGAGAAATCTGAAAAATTCATAATAAGAGGAAATTCATTGAAAATCATGCTCTCAACAAGAATTCATTCTTAAATACATGGTTTCATACATTCATATTCTCAAATCACTTTGGGGAAAGTCAAAAGACCAAAACAATGATGTTAAAACATTTAATACATGAATATATATATATATAGATTCAAAAACCTCATTCTAAAACATGATTTTTCTATGCCCATGAGAATTTAGGAAAACCCTGTGTACCTCTATTTTGGAAAATAATGGGTGCTTCTTGAAGCCTGTGGATTGGAGATTCCGAATCTCTAATCAATTTTGAAAACCCACGATTGAATCTTGATTTATTTGGGTTTTTAGTTTGAAACCCTTGGGAGTGTTCTTGAGAATTTTTAGATGAAGGTGGATGTATTTTGGAGAATTAGGGACTAAATTTCTTGTTTATGGCTGAATAAGGGTGGGAAAAGGACCATTTTATCCCAAAAATGGAGAGTTTAAGTCACTTGAAACCATTACATAGGCGCCGCATATGATATCGCCTATATTTACATAGGCGCCGCCTGTGCTATCGCTATATTTACATAGGCGCTGCCTATGCTATCGCATATGCTTTTCAGTGGCCATGTCCGATTGGTTAGGCGATGCATTCTACTTTGAAAAGCCATAACTTCTTGCTCAGGTGCCGAATTTTAGCAAAATTGGTATCGTTGGAAAGCTAACTCGAAAACCTATCATTTTTCACATAGTAGGCTCTCTAATTCAACATATACAAAGAGTCATGGTCAATAGAAGTTGACACAATTTATAATGTCCACTTAAACTTAATCGATCGAAGTAGTTTTCAACTCGTCCTTGAGTCAAAGGACCTCTATGGTCTAAATTCAAGCTTGAATGGATTCACATACTACGCAAATAATTAACATGCCATATTGACATAGGATTTATGGCTTCGAAATTATCAACGCATCGGAATCATGGTCTATATTGTAGCCCGAAATGCGGGGCGTTACAAAAAAATTATTGATATTATTATTTATTTTACTATTAAAATCTTAATTTGCATGATAATTTATGGACATAAAGTGGAGAAAGTGATGTCATTACATTTTGATAACTCTTATTTCTTCTTACACTTTATTTATACTCTCAGACCTATAGGGAGTTCTTAATGTATAAAAATTGTTCTGAAAAATTATCCGGTTTGCATGGCATAATGTTCCAATATTATTTAGGTTTACAGGTACTTTCTTTGTTAATAAAATCGTACGAGTTAGAATGAAGCTTTCGTTAATGGATAATCCACTTTGTGATATATGTTGTAATTTGAAGAAAATTGTCTATATCAGTAATAAAGGCTTTATCAAAATAAAACAATCAGGCTTTATCAAAATAAAACAATCAAACACGACGAAAAAGAAAATATCAATTGAACATTTGTGAAAAAAGATCAAGACACACACAATAAGCAATTGATACTTGAGATACAATATTTATTTATATATAATTTAAACTAGACATAACAATTATTTTAATGTCAACTGCTACTTTCTAATAATGTGGTTCTTCTTGAGTAAATAGTTTATTGATGTATGTGTTTACCCTTCATTAAAAGATTTTTTAGATAAAATTATCTTTTCACTTATTTTGTATAATTATTATATCATTATGTTTATAATATTAAATATTGAGTATAATAGGGGTTTTAGTTGATATATGAAAAAATTATATAAAATTCGTCTTTTTAGTTCGTATATGAAAAAATTATACATAATTCTATTATTAATCAATAAGGATAACACTTGGCACAACTTTTTTTGCTACATAAGGGATTAATAGCATGCAATTGGTGTAGCTTACACATTGTTCTTCTTCTTATTTTTTGTTTTGTTAATTGTTGATTTAATATTGATTATTTTGCTTTGTAATATGTATTTATTTTTTTACACGTGCAACGCACGTACACTAGACTAGTTTATTTTTAAGTATAATGGAGAGATTTTATTTGACTGATGAATTATTAGTGAGATTTTCCAATTACTTTAGAAGGAAAGGGTATATTTACGACTCTGCAAATATGTGTGTGTACATATATTATTGCAACATAAATTTTCTACCCATCTACTATGAAGAAAGAAATTGCAAAATCTTAAGAAACTAAATACTGGGTAGTTTCTTAATTTTTTCTGCATAAAGATTAATTACACATTAATTTTACTCCAACTTTATATTCAACCTCGGCTAAATTTTATTCGGTTCCTTTTAGTTCTAATTCGTGACCGAAAATCAAATTACAATACGAGGCTCTAAACTTTTTTATTTTTATAAAAATCATGAATAAATTATTTAATGTGTATTTTTCTAACCTTTTACATACAAGGTTGTTAAATTGTTATTTTTGAAGTGGATTAATAAGAGCCCATTTGGATAGGCTGAAAAAAAAGTGGTTTTTAAAAAATTATTTAAAAGTGCTTTTGAAAGTGCTGAAACTTATTTTAAAAATAAACAGTTACATGTTTGGATAAAAATACTGAAACTGAAAAAAAATGTTGATGTGTTTGGTAAACAAATGTTATTAAGCACTTTCTTTTTGTCAGAATGTCTAAAATACCCTTAAAGCTGTTAACAATATGTAGAGTTGATTATTATTAAAAAAAACTTCTAAAATGATTCAAATTAAAATTACTATGTATTTTAATTCAGTTTCAATATAGACATCATTGAATAAACATGCATGACTACTTGATTTAATTCCACATTATTTTTTATTTGCTTTTCAATCACACTTATTTTTTCTTGTTGTTGGTTTGTCTCTTTACTATTAGTTTATTTTATATGATTGACGCATAGCAATTGAGTTCCTTAAAGACTATGATAATGAATTGACACCTAATTCATACGTAAACATTATTTGTCATTGTGAAACTTCATGACAAAGTCCTAGAATCTCACTCGTAAAATTTAAAATTTCAAGATAATGATTAGTAATTTTTTTTATCACAAAAGCTGAAATATGGTAATTTGTAAATATGATTAGTAATTTATAATTTGTAGATAAAATTATTTTCTAATAATTTCAGATTATTTATTGAAAACATTGTATGAAACTGAAAAATAGTAAAAAAATAATTTTTACTACAATATAAAATTATTAATTACAACAAGAATAAAAAGAATTTTCTTATCAATCTTTTTTGTCGCGAAAAAATTTAAATCAAAGTGACATTCATTGTGATAGAAGAGGAATATGTTCTGCCTCCACCCACAGGCCTTTTCAAATAATATTTAATATTTTTTAATTAACAAAATTTTAAAAACAAAATAAACTAATCAATCATAATATTACAAAATGCAAAGAAAAAAAAAATATAAACTATGATAGAGAGCAGCCATGGGTGAGAGCTCTCTACTAAGGAGCTTGGAGAATATTTAAAAAATATAAACTATGATAGAGAGCAACCATAGGAGAGAGCTCTCCACCAAGGAGCTTGGAGAATATATCCTCCGGTCTACCACACTTACCGGGAGCAGAATAGAGTAGTTGATTTGATGGATAAGCAAGGCTTTGAACTGAACCTTTTGGACAAAATGCATGTTTTTGCAACTCCATCAGCTAGTGTAGGAGTAGTTCTTTGGGAAGACTTTAAGGGAAACAACTCTGAACCGGCCCACTTAACCCAACTCGATTAAACCACCTAAACCCGATCAATCCCGGTTAAAATATCGGGCAAACCCGTTTTAAAAAAAATCCAATATACACAGTACACTATATACACTACAATTATATACACTATATACACTCTAATATACACTATATACACTCCAATATGCAATATATATTTTTTAAAAAATATATAAACAATTACACATATATACGTACCATTCAATATATAATTATATATGACTATACATACTACTTTAAATAAAACATATACTACAATAGTACAATATATATATATACACTACAATATATATATATATATATATTTATATACTAATTTATAAAACATATACACATTTATACGTTAAATATATACGTGTATAGAAGATATATACACATATATACGCACCGTTCAATATATATGTACTACTTTAAATAAAATATATACTACAATATACATATATATGTATTACAATGTATAGATGGCTATATTATACTAATTTATAAAACATATACACTTGTATACGTTAAATATATACATCTATATAAGATATATACACATATATACGCACCAATCAATGTATATGTACTACTTAAAATAAAATATATACTACAATATACATGTATTACAATATATAGATAGTTATATTATACTAATTTACAAAACATATACACTTGTATACGTTAAATATATACATCTATATAAGATATATACACATATATATGCACCATTCAATATATATGTCATACGTTAAATAAAATAAATACTGCAATATACATATATATATACTACAATATGTATGTATGTATATATATATATATA
>NC_061113.1:245652571-245667927 GCF_002878395.1 Capsicum annuum
ATAAAACATATACACATGTATACGTTAAATATATACTACTTTAGATTTAGAAGATACACACACACATATATATATATACACCATTCAATAAATACACTACTTTAAATAAAAGTATAAAACATATGCTACTTAATATAATAAATTAATAATACTTGATAGTAAATTACTAATGGTTTCTGAAATTCTGAATTTTCAAAAAAAAAAAAAGAAAAAAAAAACTTAATCGGGCCGGGCCGGTTAACCGGCGGGCCCAAACTGGGTTGGGTCCGATCCGAGTTAACCGGACCCAAATAAAAAATCCAACCGGACCGGAATCCGGACCCCTAAAGCCCTTGGACTTATCTATCCGGTTTAAACCGGGCCGGTTCGGACCGGTTAAAACAGACTCGTTTGACACCCTTATTTTATATTAATGCATTTCTATTTCACAAAAAAAAAAAAAAAAAAATGGAAGAATAAGTTAGAATAGGGAAAGATATTTTAGGAGTTTCAAGAACATGCAAGGGATAATGAAGTAAATTATTTGGTCAATCAAACTTAAAATAGATTTTAAGCCAAAAGCAATAAGTTGGGGCAAATCAATTTATAGCTTTTGGCTTATTTTAGCTTAAAAACACTTATTTTTAAACACTTTTGATGTTTGCCAAACACCTAAATACGTCAAAAAATACTTTTAAGCTGGTTTGACCAGCTTTTAAGCCAATCCAAACACCCTCTAAGTAAGACTGCCACATAAATTGAGACCCGATGAATAAAAAATTAAATTTAAAAGAGAATAGATAGTTAGAACAGTAAAACCATTCTAAAATTTGTTAACTTGATAAAACAAATTTTCACTACTTAGAGTTGTTTGTTACTTCGTTTAAACATTTTTTTTCCTCAAAAAAATTAGTCCATAACTTATAATTAATTTTTTCGGGGCCTAAAATATTTCGAGGCCTAAAGCAGCCGCCTCGTTCTCTTGGCCCCCTTGAGCCGGCTCTGCATCCATCTCAAATCTCAATAGACATATATCTATTGGAATATAAAATGTATGGCCAGACGAAAAGCTGCAAGTGACAAGGTTCAAGGACTTATTGGTGTTATTTTGGTTATTATCAAGCTATTGAAAAAAATGATACATAGAAATTTATTGATTCGTACAAGGTATTGTAATTGATTTGAAAACTATTAAAGTTATGAAATCATAAATGTATGCCTCCCTTTTCGAATATAATTAGTTCAAGTGCTTAATTACATTTGTTCTAATAATGGAAAACTAGATCTTTCATATATAATTCTTATATGGGTGTGTTTTGGTAGGTAGAAAAATATTTTTCATGGAAATCAAGTTGATTTCTTTCTTATTTTCTAGTGTTTGGTAAGTAAGCAAGTAAAAGAATATTATCTCAAGAGAATTTATATGTAATCTAGCAAAAATTATAGAGGTGGGAAGAGGTGGAGTTTGCGGCCTTGTAGGGGTTAGGGGCATTGGGTGCATAGTAGGATACAATAAACATAGAATGTCACTCAACAGCTTATTTTGGGTACTTCCATTAAGGAAGTCATTTTCCACAAGAAACTTATTTTCCCTAGAGAATTTTTTTTTTTTTTAAACAAATGTCTAATGCAACATGAAAAAATAAGAAAATATTTTGCGAAAACATTTCTCGCAAAATGTTTTAGCGTCAAATAGCAAGCATTTTTAGAAAAAATAAGCATTTTTGCAAAAAAAGAATACTCGACAAAACAAACAATAAATATGAGTAGATTTAATTTTATTACCATAAAAGCCTAGATGCTTTATTTTTGTAGCTTTCTCCATGGGAAGGCACAACTATATAAATCGCATCGCATCACATCACATCACAAGTTATGAGACAAAAATAATGGACCATACAAAATGACACTCGCATATATCTCTACCTCGTTTCTGATAGTTTCTTTACTATCAATCTTCTTCACGTTAACAATCTAAGCGTGAAAGCTGATTTGATAGATAGTGTTTAATTTGTTCGAAAACAGAAAACAAGTCAGCTGTGCTATAGATAGATATTTGAATGAACATGCTTCTGCTGCTATAGGTGCTCCATCAACATGTGACAACAACTTTTTAGAAGTACCAGCTGAAGTGCCCCAACTCAGAGGTGCAAGAGCAAATAATGGAGTTGTCATAGCACCACATTAACATAGTTTGTCTCACATAAAAATCGCATGGTAATAGGGGTGGCAAATTAAACTCAGCCCAAATCTTGCCAAATGTGAAATAAAAAGTGTGTTGAAAAGATTTTTCATTAGTCAACTTAAGATAATAAATATATATCATATCAGTCTTTATATGGGCTAGATTGAACGAATTAAATTGAGCTGAATTAGTAAATAGGATGGGTCATTAGCTCAAGGAAGTTGAATAAATCATTGGGCTAATTTTTCCACCTTACTGAGTTGATTATTGTCCAATGTGAACTTTATTTTTAAATGGTAAGAAAGACGAATATTTTTTCGCTAAAATACTTCATGCTTTATAATAGTATAGATTTATATATAAAAGAAAATTTTATTTGACTGATGAATTATACTATATATACATATATTATTGAGGATATGGCTAAAATTTGCAATTTGATAATCACAACATTAGTTTTCTATATATGAAAGAAACAAATTGCAAAACCTTACGAAATTAAATACACGTAGATTTTCTTAGTTTTTTTCTCCATAAAGATTTACACGCTTTAATTATACTCCATACCTTTCTCAGCATGGTTATAAAAGAGCTTATCAGTGTACAAATTATGAAACAAAAACATTTGAAAATTCAAAATGGCAGTCTCGCATAACCCTGCCTCATTTCTAATAGTTTCTCTACTATCAATCTCCTTCACGATCTGGTAAACAACGTTTGCTTGAAAACACCAAAACCTGCTCGATGTTTATCTGCTCTAAGAGTGAACCCACGATCCACGTGTAGATTTCAAAGGCCTTGCATCTATCTAGCTCAATAGACATATCAATAAAGAATGCAGTATCGACACATAATCATGTTAATAAGTTACTTATATATGTCACAGATCCAACGTTAAAGAAATGATAACAATAAACATAGAATGTTTGTACTTAAAATTTTTTTTTTGTATTTCCATTAAAAAAGTCATTTTTCTCATTATTAAGGAACTTATTTAATTTCCTATAGAAAATGTTTTAAAAAGTTATCCAATCAAACATGAGAAAATAAGAAAATATTTTTCGCAAAATGTTTTAACATCAAATAGAGTGTGAGGGACAAATTTGAGAGGATCAAAATGTACAAATGTATTGACACGCAGATACAATCCAATCCCGAAATATAATTGGCATAATTTGGTCAAAGAATTAACCTTGGAATTAAATGAAAGAGGAGAAATTGTAATTAAAATATTTATTCATCATGAAATGTAACTCTAATTTAGTTTTGAAGGGTACAATTTATAAGACTCAATTACTAATATTTTAATTTGTATTTAAAATAGTTAAATAACTTCTTTTAAATAGCCTGCTGAACATCAAGGGCTCGGATCTTTTGCATGATTTCATATGTCGTTGACGGGTTTTGAATTTGGACAGGTTTGGAGGGCCCTTCACGCATGGACTTGGGCTTGCACTGCTTTGATGATGGACAGGTCTTTTCTTTGCATAGGTCTTTCCTATAGTACCGAGGCTAACACGCTAGGTCGAGAGAGCTAAAAATATTAGAGGAATGGTTGTAGGAATGAACGCATCATGACATCGTAAAATGGCTCACCCAAATGAATTAGTTGGTACTAAAAATGTTAAAAAAAAATTACATAAATAAGGCTAATTTAGTGTGAAGAATTATAACAACACTAAAGATTATCGCAGTTTGAATAAGGCTAATTTATTGTTATAATACTCAAATTTATGTTTTCAAAGCATTATTAATAAGGTTAATTTAGTAAAATAAGCCACTAATAAATACTTTTTAAGGAGAGTGTCAAGTTAATAAGGATTAACTAAATGGGAGTGTTCATTATCCAATGTGTTTTTCTCAAAGCATTAAATTTAGGAAAAATTTCATAAAAGAACTACTTAAGTTACAAAACTAATAAAAATCCCTTCACTTTAAAAATATTACAAATATCTCAACATTTACTATTTTTACGTTGAGTAGTTAAAATTTGAGATACGTGTTAAAAGCTCCCTTTTACAGGTTACAACTTTACCAAATTAAGCAACGGTTTCCTCCTCTTCAACGCCTTCTATTTTGTTGCGGTTTCAATCCCCTCTTTTTTTTTTGCTCTAATTCAAGCTTTTGAATTAAGGTAAAATTTCTCCCTAAAATCATATTCAATATATTATTATCAACTTTACCTGGCATTCATCTCTCTAGAAAGCAAAATCATCTGTCTTTTCTCTAGAATACTCCATCCAAAACCACTTTTATACTACTATATTGATGGATTCAAACCAAAATTTTATATCCATCCCTCCCAAACTGCCAAATAGCGACGAAAACGATACAGAAATATATGTCTCACCTGCATCAAAAGTTAGCTTCAAAGACAAGCTTCTACTCAATGAAAAAATTTCTGAAATCAAAATGGCTTTCTCCAATAATATTTTGCTGAGCAAAGCAAAAATCAATTGAAACTCCCGACAGAAGATGATACAGTGACCAATGAATTTAAAGTTATTCATCTTTTTGAGGAAGAAAAGATCCAACTATACTCGCCTTGGTAATACTCTCTAATCATCAAGTTACTGGGGGAGGGGGGATTGCGTATTATTATCTCAAAAAAAAAATTCAAGATCTATGGAGACCTTCAGAGTAATTTCTTGTATCTTTTGTTCTCTGTTTTTGTTGTTATATGTACCTCTTATTTTTTAAGTTTTAGTGAAAGAGGCATAAAAAAGATACATGTTAGTAAGCTTAAAGATATATACTGTGTACGATGTTATTTTGTATGTATCTCACACTATTTTTTGTTTTGACTCAATTATTTATATCAAAGATACATATTCTATAAAACACCAGATACATTTTAAGCTTCTTGTATATCTGATTTTGTGTTATTGTGGAATTATGTATCTCTTGTTATTTTAGATCTAGGCAATTTCACACTTAGATACATATTTACACATACATATTACTTTTTTCAATATCTTGTATCTATTATTATCTGTTTAAGTTTTATATGTATCTCTTGTTTTTAAGTTTTAGTGAGATCAACACACTTAAGATACATGTTAGTAAGCTTAAAGATACATATAGTGTCTGAGGTGTATGTTATGTGTATCTCACATATTTTTTTTTGAATTCAATTATTTATACCAAAGATATATATTTTGTAAAACAATAGATACAATTTAACTTCACTATTTTTGCAATCAGTAATGATCTTGTTCCCCTTCATATCGAACAATGGCAACAAGACAAAACAATTTGAATTATAACTAATTAATTTCGCAACATCTTCACACGAATTTTTCAAACACATTACTGCACCATCTTTCCAATCAAACAACATCTCACTATCAGATTTATCTACTGCACCGGATTTCAATATAAAGTTTCATACCCATCTCATTACGAATTAACAACGGTGCCGCATTACCATCAACTGTGTAATGAGCCTCAATTTTTTTCTTGCTTTCACCAATTTCTAATTCTACAGCAATGGCTAAAATCAATTTATCACGCGTTACATATTCACTAACAATGATTTCGTCACTCTTATAGCCCTCGTACGTTGTGTCGTTAATCCAAACGCCGGAATAACGTAACAATACTGAAATATTTATTGCAATTACTTAAAAAAAATCAAAAAAAATAATAAAAGGGTCTTAGGAATCGTTTATAACAGAAAACAAAATATGAAAGAAATTCTATTTAAAAATGTGAAACAACAAATAAATTACCTATTTTCGTAGAATTTTATTCAGTTTTTACCATTATTAGTTAGGTTAATTGCTAAATTAAAGGAACTTTAGCTGTTACAGCCCTTAAATTATTCAAATTAGTTTAATTATTAAATATATCTATAGGCTGTACCTCACGTTAGTTATATGTATCTTCAACGACAATACGTTAAAAAATTAGAATGTATTTTATCATACAGAAAAAATTGGCGAGAGATACATATATGTACTATCATACATAATATGTATCTTTAACACTACTGATATGTATCTTTGGTATGCTTATATCACTAAAACTAAAACGTCAAGAGATACATATATATACACAACCCGAACCAAAGATACAAGATGAAGAAAAAATGTATCTAGTTAGACCAAATATGTATCTCGGTCTACTAAAAATAACAAAAATAGAATTACGTAAAACAACAATCAATTTTACGTTAAATGCATAATTGAATAAACAAGAGACAAATAACTAATTTTAAAACGTTAAACAAGGTACAAATATTTTTTTGTCAAATCTTTTCGCATAAAAATAGAAGGAATGCTCAATGGTATACCATGTCATAACTGAAATAAGAGTACACTTGTCCTTATAGATTTGCCCAACCTTAACATTACTATTTTTGCAATTTGTAATGATCTTGTTCCCCTTCATATCAAACAACGACAACGAAGCAGAACAATTAGAATTATAACTAATTTATTCCGCAACATCTTCACACGGATTATCCAAACACATTACTTTACCAGCTTTCCCATCAAACAATATCTCACTATCAAATTTATCTACTGTTTCGATAATAAGGGGGTTTGGGTCACAGGTGACAAAAGAGTTTTAAAATGAGGGGTAGGTGACACAAGTCTTAATTATTAGTTGGAGGTGATAATTACTTTATTATGTATTAAGAAAGTTGGAGAAGTTTGAAAATAACCCACAAGTTTTTAAATTTACACTTTGATCCCAATGTATACCTAAAATAACGAGAAACGGAGGGGAAAAAAGGCATCTTTCTCTCTCTTCTCATCCATTGTTGTTTTCTCTCTCTTAGCAATTTTTGTTGTTAATTGTTTTTGTTTTTGCTGCTTTATTCATCATCTTTTGCTTCATTATCATCATCTTCTACTTCATTATCATCTTCATCTTCTTCTTGTCGACCATTTGTTATTGTTGTTGTTGTTGTTGTTGTTGGTACAACGCTATTGCTGTGATCTGACCAATTTCTTAGGTCAAGTTTTGTTTACTACATCACTTTCCACTTTGGCATTACTTCATAGGTGACTTTGGTAAGTAAAATTATGATTTTTATTCGTATTTTTCATCTAGGTACACTTCTATTTTTCAACGATGGATAGAACCCTGATTATGAATCCAGCATAAGTGCCCACAATTTAAACAGATCAATCATCTGGTGCATCAGATGAGTAATCTGTTGCATCAGACTGTTTATCTGTTGCATCATCGTATTATCTGTTGCATCAGATGTATTATCTGTTGTATCAGGATATTTATCTGTTGCACCAGACTAATTATCTGTTGCATCAGAATATTTATCTGTTGCACCATACTAACTATCTGTTTCAACGAATGATTAATCTGTTTGAAACAACACAAATCAACCCCTGCCACAAACCCAACAGATAAATCTTGCTATTGCTACTGGATTATAAATTATTCCTTTTTACGTTGAATCGTCGACCTGTTTGTTGAGAAGATAATAGACAGAATGAAAATTAAATATGGATTAAAACGTCAAAGATCAAACATAATTTATTTATTAAACAAATAAAAAATACATATAATAGACTAAAAGAAAAATAATAGTCTAATTATTATTATTATTATTATCAGCATCATCATTGCGAGGCGACCAATCTTCAACCGGAAGTAGCAAGGCCCTCCTCAGCCTGTGTATCTCGCGGAGCATTCTTGATATAACTCCTTTCAGTTCCCATTGCAGATCACGAACTTGATTCCGAAGTTCATTCACAGCGTCTTGCAAAAAAGCAACGTCCCACACTAGGTCAGCCATAATCTTATTTTCTAGAGTGTAATATGAAAGACGAGATGCAATAAATAAATAGAGTGTATTTGAATGAACGATTGAGTAAGGACGGACCTATTTATAGAGGATTGAATTTGAATGAGAGGCAAAATGACACGACTATTCACCTCCATACATTAATTACATTTTTTTATTAAATTAAGAAAATAAATATTGTGATATAAGTCATAACTTTTCAGATTATTATTATTAATCTGTTCTTTTGAAGAACCGTTTTTATTAAGTTGTGGCAACAGATTCTATATCTATTGCATTAGATAACACGTCTGTGACAACAGATATATTATCTGTTGCAACAAATATAAAATATGTTGCATCAGATAACATATCTGTTGCAACATATAATCTAACTGTTCACCTCCATTTATCAATTGCATTTTTTTATTAATGTGAAAAGTAATGAGTTAATTAAATTAAGAAATATTGTGATAAGTCATGACTTTTTAGATTATTTTTATTAATTAGTTCTTTCCAAGAACTGCTTTCATTGAGTTGTGACTCGATATAGGTTGCATCAGATAAATCATCTATGACAACAGATATATCATCTATTGCAACCATAGTGAACCTGTTGCATCACATAATTTAATTGTTGCAACATATATAATTTACTTAAAAAAAACTATATCATCATATCATTAATCCAATTTCAAATTCCTAATAAAATAATAATCATTTTATTATATAATAAATAGTTTAAAAAATAAATCAAAAATAAAAATGGTGAAAAGTCACATCAGTTTTTAAAATTGTGGTTATAAATTGTGTTTATTATTTATTTCCTTATTATTTATTTACAAAACATTTTTCATATTGAATAATTGGAATGGAAAGTCATGTCTTTTTCTTTTCACCCTCTCAATAACAACAATAGCTCTTTTTTATTAATAACCGTCAGGTGCAACATATGATCGATCTGTCGTAGCAGATTAACCTCTAACTGTTGACACAAATTGCTGCTCAATCCCTACCACCAACCGTCGACATGTTGAGAACAAGGAATAAACAAAATGATTATTATTAAATACTAAATAAGAATTAAAAATTCAAAGTCGACAATAAAATGAAATGAATGTTCATAGATTTTTGAATCCTTTGGGTAGATTTGATATACAAAAGGAGGAAAATAATCGCTAAACTAAAAAAAATATTACCTAATTATTATTACTACTACTATTATTATTGTCAATCAGACATCTTTCATCTGGCAGCTTTGCTCCGAAGTTAGCCAAATCTCTCTAGAGTTCATCAAACTGCCTTTGAAGTTCACGCAAGGACTCAATATGAATATTCTTATACGAATCGGGATCATCCATATTTGTAAGGAGGGGCCTATTTATAAATTATTGTATCTCGGAAAGAAAAGAAAATTGCTTTAAAATAAATCTAATAGATGGGTATTCTGTTGCAAAATATATTCTTTCTGTTAGATAACTTACAACATACTGCAATCTTTTTGCAACAGATGTATATATCTATTTGATTTTTACAACAGGTTGATCAACTGTCGTAACAGATGTCTCCAATTGTTTGACAATATAAACAGATGTGTCATCTGTTGCAACAAGCTAGTCATCTGTTTATTCAATTTAAGCCATAGATGGGCTAGGAAGAATAAAGTGCGTGCAGATGGATCCACTATAATATGTGTGGGAGTTAAGTATGTATTACTGATAAGGTTACCGGGACAACACACACAAAGTACAATATTTTTGTGAATGCAGTTTTTAACCGATTAGGCATTGATCATTCAAACAAGATCCTGCATTGTACCATTAAGTTTGATGGGTTCGAAATTGATAAGGCTGAGGACCTCATAGAGATGGTACAGATACCCTGTTACGAATTACTGACGGTTGGTGCTCGTGTTTATGCGTGTCAAGTTTTGAGAAGGGATCAATATTTGTCGTCACTGCAGAGAACCAATGGCGATTGGACTTAACTTTAAGTGTGCATTGGACCCTTAGAGGGACCTCGAAACCTTGCACTACATCAAACAAGAACGAAAAACCAATATAGTTATTGCCCTGGCCAAAATTTATATGGCTGGGTTGCTCGCTCGGGGTGATGATTATATGCCAGAAGGTGCGGTAGGAGAATGCTTTCAAGGAAAAATGGGTGGTTGATGGAAGACTATATCACCTGAGAGCTAATTGAAGAAGAGACACAGAGTAGAAAGTAACTTCTATCCAATCTGGCTGATGGAATTATCTTAACAGATGGGAAGTTTGAATCAAGTGCAAATATGAAAGTGTATCCGGTAATGTAATTTCGTCTGTTGTGTCTCTGAAAGAAACACAATGCAGATGGACACTTTGCTAGGGAGCTACATGGTCGGGATTATCACCTAGGTAGAAAATAGGAGAAGACCAACAAAGCAGCCTTACGGGCATCGAGGGTAGAAATGATGTTCAACAAGTCTAGAAAACTTACGCCAACAACAACTGCAGTTAAAATAAGAAAACTAAGCGAAGGCGGCAATTTTTGAATTTTAAATTTTATCCCATCTTCTTGTTTGTGTTTTCGATCAGGTCCACTATCGTTGATCTGATTGGAACCACAAACGAGATTGAAAGGCAAATAGAGTATAATTACTTCCTTAGCAATATGGATTAATTGATTGTGTTTTCTTGCCTTACCATGCTTTCAACATTCCTTGGAGAAGATCAGATGCTTGCTGTAGTATGTGAATCCGGATAATTTTCAAGCTTGCCTCCAGCTTGTTGATTCTTTATTCAAGCTGGTCATTACCTTCTTTGAAGTTGGTAAGAAGTTCCTCATCTCTTGGGAGATCGATCAGGAACACTACCTTCAAAGTTGTGGCATTCTAGAAGCCCTTCAGAACACTTACTTCAGAAGCCTTAAAGGATACATGGAGGGTCGCTGTGTTTGTTTTAGGTCAAAATATGTTAATGCACGTTGAAGATGTGGTCCCAACAGTTGAACAACACACTTTTATCGAGCGTTGATCTATGCATCTTGCTCAACTAATTTGATAAATTAGTAAGCATGGAGTTATGTAGCATATGATTTAATCGGCTCTACCAAGCCTATCAAACGTTACGTAACTCCGAGCTCATTACCCTCTCAAAATAATATGCCCGAGTTAGTGCATAAATAAAAAAACCCAATCTGTCAGCCTTTATGCTGATACTCTTCTCCAATATAGATGACAAGATATCTGCTATGAAAATGTCTACACCATCGCCAGACATGCTTTACTGGGAGCAATTCTTCAGAAAACATCAACAGAGATCCTTTAGAAGAATTGCTCCCAGGCAAACATGCCTGGCAATGGTGTAGACTTTTGCATAGCAGATATCTTGTCATCTATATTGGAGAAGAGCGATCAGCAGAAAGGCTGAGAGATTGAGCTCGTTCGATTTGTGCACTAACTCGATCATATTTTTTTGATAGAGTAATGAGCTTAGAGTTACATAACGTTTGATAGGCTTGGTAGATCCGGTTTAGATCACACACTACGTAACTCCATGCTTACTAATTTATCAAATTGGTTGAGAAAGATGCATGGAGTAACGCTCGATAAAAGTGTGTTGTTCAACTGTTAGGACCACATCTTCAACGTGCATCAACATATTTTGACCTAAAACAAATAAAGAAACCCTCCATGTATCCTTTAAGGCTTCTGAAGAAAGTGTTCTGAAGGGCTTTTAGAATGCCACAACTTTTAAGGTAGTGTTCCTGATCGAGCTCACAAGAAACGAGGAATTCCTTACCAACTTCGAAGAGGGCAACGACCAGCTTGAATACAGAATCAACAAGCTGGAGGCAAGCTTGAAAATTATCAAGATCCACCTACTACAACAAGCATCTGATCTTCTCCAAGTAATGTTGAAAGCATGTCAAGGAAAGAAAACACAATCAATTATAACCATATTGCTAAGGAAGCAATGATATTCTATTTACCTTTCAATCTCATTTGTGGTTCCGATCAGGTCAACGACAGTGGACCTGATCGAAAACACAAACAAGAAAGCATGGATGAAATTTAAAATTCAGTGATTTGCCGCCTTCGCTTAGATTCCTTATTTTAACTGCAGTTGCTGTTGGCATAAGTTTTCTAGACTTGTTGTACATCATTTTAACCCTCGATGCCCGTGAGGCTTCTTTGTTGGTCTTCTCTTATTTTCTATCTAGGTGATAATCACGACCACGCAGCTCCCTAGCAAAGTGTTCAGATACATTGTTTTTCTTTCAGAGACACAACAGATGAAATTACATTACCGGATACACTTTCATATTTGCACTTGATTCAGATCTCGCATCTGTTAAGATAATTCCATCGGCCAGATTCATTAGAAGTTACTTTCTACCCTATGTCTATTCTTTAATTAACTCTCAGATGATATAGTCTTCCATCAACCACCCATTGTCCTTCAAAAACATTCTCCTACCGCACATTCTGGCATAAAATCATCACCCTGAGCGAGCAACCCAGCCATATAAATTTTGGCCAGGGCAATAAATATATTAGTTTTCTGTTCTTGTTAGATGCAGTGCTAAGATTTAAAGGCCCTCTAAGGGTCCAATACACCCTAAAAGTTAGTCCAATTGCTATTGAATCTCTTTACAATGACACAAAAACTAGATCCCTTCACAATGCTTGACAAATAAACATGAGCAATAACCGACATTAAATCTTAACAGGCTATCAGAACCGTATTCATGGTCCCTTAGTCTTATCAGTTCGGACCTACCAAACTTAACTGTAAAATTATAGACATCTTGTTTGAATGATCTATCACTAATCGGTAAAAACATCATTCACAAAATCAGTGCACTCTGTGTGTGTTTCCATGATAACATTATCAGTAATACATACCTCCCACATATGAAGTGGTTCTATCTACAAACAGCTTATTCCTCTGATCCCATCTTTACCGCAACCTCTTGTGATAGTCCGTCAAAAGTTGATCAACTGTCAGTTCTTTATATCTACAAAAAAGAGAAAAAAATTGATGTCACAAAAAGAACATTGTCCATCTGTTGCATCAGATGTGGAGTTTGTTGCAACAGATGTGGAGTCTGTTGTAATAGATGTGGAGTCTATTGCAACAGATGTAGAGTCTGATGAAATACATCAAACCAGCCTTTCTGGTGGTTTTATTTGTTCCAACAGTTTTTTCATTTGTTGCAACATCAACAACAGCATAAACATCAACAAAAAAGAAACAACAATATTTATTCCAACAACATCATCAACAATAAAGAAGCAACATCCTTTGTGCCAGAACCATCAACAACAACACACCACAAGTTCCAACAATGCCAACCCCACCAACAACATTAATAACTGCATCAACAATAATGAAATAAATAAAATACGTACAAAAAAATGATACTGCCAACAAGGCTTTTAAACTTCTCCCAACAGATGACTTTTTTCTCATATTGTAATAAAAATTCTCAGATTGTTTATTCAACACTTACAAGTTCCTTAAATTTTTTTTAATAAATATGATATGGGTAAATAGTAATTAAATAAAAAAATAGATGTAAATAACTTGCAAAGAAGAAAACGAGAATGAAAGAGCAATAATGAACCATACCTTAATATCAAAAAGGGGATCAAAACAGAGATTTAAGTCGAGGAGAAAATATATGGATGGGTTTAGATCCGAAAAGATCTTTATGAGAAGATAAGAGAAAAGAGAGAAAAAAGGTTGTGACCCTAAAGAGGAGAGAGAAAAAGATGAGAGTTGAATAAAATAAACTGCAGCTGAAGGAAGAGATGAGATAATTTATATAGATGTATTGTGTATGTAGACGTGGTGGTTTTCAATATTCATTAATTAATATTCATTAATTTTATTAATAATTTGAGGGGCACGAGAAAGACTAGGACTACTGACATTGAAAAGATAAGACAAGACTGCTCAATGAACTCACTTTTGACATATCCAAGAAACATTTTTTACCACCTTTAGTAGTAAGTACTACTACTTGATATTATTTACTCGGACCAGAAGCTTCTTGCTTTAAAATTAAAAGAGAAAAAAAGATTTTCAAACAGATATGTCATCTGTTGCAACATATATAAATATCTGTTTAGAAATTCGAATAGCTCAGTCATCTGTTACAATAGATATAAATATCTGTTTAAAAATTTCAACAGCTCAGTCATCTGTGACAATAGATGAAAATGTTCATTTGATAATTAATAAAATCAAATATGTCATCTGTTACAACAGATATAAATATCACTTTGAAAATTTCCAATAGCTCAGTTATCTGTCACAACAGATGAAAATATCTATTTGATAATTAAATCAGATATGTCATCTGTTACAATATATATGTACCTGTTTAAAAAATTTTAACAGCTTAGTCGTTTGTTGCAATAGATTTTATTGCAAATGATTTAGGTGGAACTAGGGATGAATGAATGAGCTCGCAGGGTCAACTACAAATTTAATTGAGTCTTTGCAATTGCATGGCATTGGTATTGCGTTCATCTCAACTCGAGTCATCGATCGATCACTCTAAGTTGAAATGAGTTCTCACCAACTCAATGTTAGGATAGTGATAGTACCTAAGTTGATTTAGGTGGAAATAGGGATAAATGAATGAGCTCACAGGGTCAACTACAAATCCAATAGATTCTTTGCAATTATGGCGCTGGTATTGCGTTCATACCGACCCGAGTCGTCGATCAATCACTCTGAGTTGAAATGAGTTCTCATCAACTCAATGTTAGGATAGTGATAGTACCTAAGTTGATTTAGGTGAAACTAGAGATGAATGAATGAGCTCGTAAGGTCAACTACAAATCCAATCATGTCTTTGTAATTGCATGGCATTGGTATTGTGTTCATCCCGACCCGAGTTGTCAATCGATCACTCTGAGTTAAAATGAGTTCTCATCAACTCAATGTTAGGATAGTGATAGTACCTAAGTTGATTTAGGTGGAACTAGGGATGAATGAATGATCTTGCAGGGTCAACTACAAATCCAATTGAGTCTTTATAATTGGATGGCGCTGGTATTGCATTTATACCGACTCGAGTCGTCGATCGATCACTCTGAGTTGAAATAAGTTCTAATCAACTCAATGTTAAGATAGTGATAGTACCTAAGTTAATTTAGGTAGAACTAGGGATGAATGAATGAGCTCGCAGGATCAACTACAAATTCAATTGAGTCTTTGCAATTACATGGAGTTGGTATTGCATTCATCCCGCCCCGAGTCGTCGATCAATCACTTTTAGTTGAAATGAGTTCTCATCAACTCAATCTTTGAAAAACTATATCTTTTAAAAATTTTAAAATTATTTAAGATCAATTCGGATCAAATTAGCAATTTCAAAACTTGTCATTGTTTTTCAAAATTACAAATCAACCCATACAAATCATCCATTTGCGCGAAAAAC